>NW_015670979.1:826223-827380 GCF_001515625.1 Sinocyclocheilus rhinocerous | reverse complement strand
CTTTAATCAGCGGTAAATCTCCATCACGTGCGGGCTTTCACATGGAGAAGCATTAACTACACAGAGCCGTTGTTCACTGACAAGCTGCACTAAACCATGTTCATATATGATCGTTAGCGCAGCTTGTCAGTGAACGGCTCTGTGTAGTAAATAGGCCTGTCACGATAACAACTTTTTGTTGTGCGATATATTGCCCCAGAATAATTGCGATAAGCGATATTATTGTCATATTAAAGACCATTTTATGCCACTGAGTATATAATCATAATGTAACAGCATAATAATGCAAGAAGGCCTACACACTTCCAAATGACAATTTTTAAGAATATTTAGATCATGGAAATTAAGTATCAAAATATTAGATACCTTAAAAAACCTGAATAAATAGTAAATAAACATTTTCTAACAAAAAGTGCAAAGTAACAAGAAGAAAAAAAAGAAAAATGCTCAAGGATGGCAAGACCATAAATAACTATATCTGCAGATGGAACTTTTTTTTGTAAAATCATTTTTTAAATTTGAATTAGCACCTCATGACTACACCACGTTATGTACGAGAAGCTGCAAAAGACACAGGCGCACGTGGAATGTACAAAACATGGTGACATTAATTTTTAAGTAAATATAATGGGCGATATATTGCGTCACCAAAAATTATTGAGGTCATGTACATGTATTGCGTGATAAGTCGATATATTGATTATTGCGATAGGCCTATTGTAGATTCAGTAATTTAGCCTGTGATAGTAAGGCGATGGACAATTTGAAAAGCTCAGAGGTGTATCAGTATCTATACAGTGATAAAGTTGGTCAGGTGTTATTTAAGGATGTCGGAAACAACCTTATTTATCTAAAAGCGGACATTGAGCCGATCCAGAGTAGGGATGGGCGATACCCCTTATTTTGTTTTCGATACGATACCGATATTTTTCAAGGCAGTATCGTCGATATCGATACCGATTCGATACTTCTGCACTAAACTTTTAAATTATGAAATATATTAAATTATTAAATTACTAAGAGTAAAATGGATAATGAAAACCACTTAACTTTGTTTAAAACGCATTTTAACCCGTTTAATCCCAAATTTTTCCCAGACATGAAAATATACAAATGATGTGTCATTAGTAACCCTTTGAAATAATCAATAATTTTTT
>NW_015670979.1:787510-823327 GCF_001515625.1 Sinocyclocheilus rhinocerous | reverse complement strand
AGTTTTAAATGTGCTTCTGATTACAGATAGTCTGGGATTACACAAGATCTGTATTTTAAAGACAACCAGTTCGAAGGGAGCATAGTTTGCTTTTTGGGTTAAAAGAATTTCTTGGTATGAAATTCGAATGGTATGACATTTACAGATTAGACTGTACAGAAATTGAAATCTACACACACTATACTCATAGCCACGCAATGCTGATGTTGTTAACATTAATAATCTGAGAAAAAAGTATAACAATAATAATTTGAACAGTCTGATGTGATATGAGCTAATCAATCGTTAGATTAAATCACCATTGGTAGCACGATTTATTGTAATGCTTTTTTCCTCAGTTGGTCAGAACAAACGTGGCAAACTTGTTACTTACTTGCTCAGATGTAACAATAATAATTTGAACAGTCTGATGTGATATGAGCTAATCAATCGTTAGATTAAATCACCATTGGTAGCACGATTTATTGTAATGCTTTTTTCCTCAGTTGGTCAGAACAAACGTGGCAAACTTGTTACTTACTTGCTCAGATGACAATATCCGGTGAAAATTCTTATTTGGGTCATATATTCCAAGATATAGGCTAGAATCTGTGATTACTGAGTATAGGATTCACACCGGCGCGGTGACTGACTGCCACACACACAGACTACAACGCACGCAAGGAAGATAATTCCGCAAGTAACTGCAATTCCAGGTTTTCAAACAGAGATGGCGACAGAGGCAAAATTTACGGACTGCAGCTTTAAAGAGGCCATATAATAACTTAAAAAATTATAAATCACCAGGAACTGACGGGTTGACTTCAGAACTATATAAAACTTTTTGTGACCATTTATCTAAATTTTTATTGGCAGTTTATGAAGAATCATTTGTCATTGGATAACTTCCACCATCAATGAGAGAGGCTTATTACTCTAGTACCAAAATCTCAAAAAGATACTCTTTTGGTCGATAATTGGCGCCCAATCACATTATTAAATAACGACTATAACATTTTGGCATCTATTCTGGCGGAACGGCTCAAGTATGGCCTGGATGACTTGATTGATGAGTGCCAATCTGGGTTTATAAAGGGTCGCCACATATCCAATAATATAAGGTTAGTTCTTGATTTGATTGATTGTCATGATTTAGTTTTAGATCCTGCTCTAATTGTTTTTAGACTTCCAAAAAGCCTTTGATACTGTTAGCCACAATTTCATTTTTAGTGTATTACTTTACTTTGACTTTAATAATTATATTTTATCAATGCAGTAAAAACATTGTATACAAGAGGAAATAGTTGTGTTTAGGCCTGTCGCAATAATCAATATATCGACTTATCGCGCAATACATGTTCTTTGTGCATTTTTCTTTTTTCTACTTGTTACTTTGCACTTTTTGTTAGAAAATGTTTATTTATTCAGGTTTTTTAAGGTATCTATGGTCTAAATATTCTTAAAAATTTAAAGTTTATTGTCATTTGGAAGTGTGTAGGCCTTCTTGCATTATTATGCTGTTACATTATGATTATATATTCAGTGGCATAAAATGGTCTTTAAAATGACAATAATATCGCTTATCGCAATTATTTCTGGGGCAATATATCGCACATCAAAAAGTTGTTATCGTGACAGGCCTAGTTGTGTTAAACTTATGTCTGGAACAGCACCAAAATTTTCGATTCACAGAGGAATAAGACAGGGTTGTCCTGTTTCCCCCTTTCTGTTAGTTACATTTTACACTTAATGGTTAACAAAAACAATGTGATTAAAGGTATTAGAATTAATGATAAATAAATAAATTCTCCCAATACGCAGATGACCCCAAGCTTTTCTTAAAGGGGTGGTTGATTGCAATTTCACTTTTTTAACGTTAGTTAGTGTGTAATGTTGCTGTTTGAGCATAAACAATATCTGCAAAGTTACGAAGCTGAAAGTTCAATGCAAACGGAGATATCGTCTTTTAAAATTCTGGCAGTTTAATGCCTACAAAAACGGCTGGTAGGGACTACAACAAGTTACTTCCTGGGTTTGTGACGTAACAAACCCAGATAAACTCCGCCCTCGGGAAAAGGCAGCAAAGGGGGCGAGGAAATGCTGTGCTGCTTTAGAGAAGAGGACGAGAAAACTAGAGGTGCATGTACAAATCTATTCATATATGAATCACGATTCTGTCTTCTAACGATTCTAATGGATTCACAAGTTTCAAAATCAATGTTCTAAAGCAGAGGTTCTTAATACTGTTCCTCACGTCCCCCTGCTCTGTATCTCTCTCTCTCTCTCTCTTTCAGCTCCAACAATGAACTGTTCCAATTATACACTTCTTTTCACGTAGATATGAGAAGCGTTAAACATGAACACGCGTGCAGTTGCCATACTGTATTAAAGCTTTAATCAGGATAAATCATATAAAACACCCGCGCCACGTTTTGATTTTGAAACGTGCAGTGCTCATGTTTATTCAACGAAGTCAAACGGCACAAATAAATCAATGTATGGGAAACTGGTAATGTATATCGAAATATCGGAAATGTGTTTAAAAATCATATCACCGTTATTGAAAAAAATTATATCGCGATACATATTGATATTGAATTATTGTCCAGCCCTAGTGTGGAATAAAGGTAAATTATGTGAAAAATAATGCGTTTTTGTTTTTTAAACGAAGCATTAACACATGTTACACTGCACCCCATAAACACAATCAAGCCTAGAAAAAAACCAGTGAACCACCCCTTTAAAAGATCAATCACAAGTTCCTAAAGCATTGGAGATCATTAAAAACTTTTCTCAGGTGTCTGGCCTATCGCTTAATATTTCAAAATGTGAGATATTGTCTTTAAAAAATTTAGATAAAACAGAAATTTGTGGAATTCAGCTTAAAGATGTAATTAATTATTTGGGTGCAAAAAGTTCTTTAAATTCAAATATGGTTCTTACAGAGCTTAATATCAATCCTATTAAAGACATAATTAGAAAGAAGTTAAATTCTTCGCAAGCAAGAGACTTGTCCATTCTAGAGACTTGTCTCTTGCTGGTCGAGTCTTATTGTCAAAGGCAGAGGGTCTATTAAGAGTCTCTTATCTCTTCTCTGTAATGGATTGTCCTAAGTCATCATGTGCCTTATTAGATAAATGATTATATAATTTCATATGGAAAAACAAATCACACAAAGTTAAAAAGGAGGTTTTAAAAAATAGGATTAGTGATGGAAGTCTTGAAGATGTTGACTTTACTCTCTTTAACCATGTATTAAAAGTAAATTGGTTGAAAAGATTTATTAAAAAACAGAATCTATTTGGAACACATTTCCTAATTTTATTTTTAAGAAAATTGGAGGTATTGAATTTTTGCTACAGTGCCCCTTCTCACTTGGTAAATTACCCATTAAATTAGCAAAATTTCACCAACAGGCTCTATTATCGTGGTTACTAGTTTACAAACATAATTTTTCACCTCAACGTTGTTTTATTTGGAATAATCAGAATATCGTATATAGAAATGTCATTATTTTTTGAGAGATGGTTTTTAAATAACACATATTTTGTTAATCAATTGATAGATGACAATGGTCACTATGACATTGATTGATGACAATAACACTGTATTTAATGCCATTCCTAGTGGTATAAAAACTTTTGAAAGGAGAGCAAACTTTTAATCCTATTTCTTTATATAACAACTCTATCTCAGTAGAAGAGATCTTGATTGTTGAGGACAAATTTAATAACCGCTTTGTTTGAAATCACATCAACAGAAAATCTATTCCAGCGTCTTCTTTTAAATGGATGGCATTGTGCAATGTTAATTGGAATGTTGTTTGGTCTCTTCCACACAGATATTTATTAACAAACAAAATAAAAGAAGTTACATTTAAAATGTTACATAGATGTTACCCTTGTAATAGTGTACTTAAGTATATGCAAAATATTGAAAAAAATTTTACTTTCTGTGATATAGAAGAGGCAACTGTACATCTTTTTTGTGAATGTGATTGTGTAAATTTTTTTTGGAATGAGTTATGTACCTATCTACCATATGCAGTGATATGGACGTATATGCGTTCAGGGGGCGTGGCTTTGGACGGCGATTGCAGGGAGGGTGGGACGTTGGCTTTCAGTGCTATCAGGCTAAAGTTAGCATTTTCCAAGATCTCCTACTGCACCTTTAAACCTTGTATAATTTTCCCCCTCTGGCTCATGTTGTTATTTATTTTTTGGTATATTTATTTATTTTACTTTCTTCCTTGTATTATTCTTGAGATATTTTGCCCTCTAGTGTTCTTGATATTGTATAGTTATGTACTTGTTATAAAAAGTATTTTGGCATTAATAAAAAAAATTAAAAAAAAACATGAGCGGAACATTCATAGAGCGGAAAATTGAGTGGAGCGTCACAGTGACAGCGGTTAGAGGGAAAGTGAAACCTGCGCGCTGAACACTGCCGGGCGGTCCAGCGTGCCATATATTTTCGTCCGCTTTTCTCTTTCGACCGAAAATGCCATTTTCGGCGGCCGAAATTTCAGTGCATCCCTATAAAATACCATTGGTATACTACTTCCTCCGCCTCACCAGAAGTTGTACCCACGTTCTTTTTTTACAATAGCGCCCCCCGAAAACAGGTGGATAGCCAACACAAGCTAACCCTGAATTAATTTTTTTTTTTTTTACTTAATGTGGGTACAATGAAAATGACTATGATGCATAGTCCACAGACGAGCCGTTCGTTGTAGTTCTTGAAAAGGGATTTTTTTTAAACGAAATATCTTTGAGATGTGTAACTTTCTAGATCTTTTTTATGCCCAAACATACACACTACACACTGACTAAAATAAAAAAAGTGAAAAAGCATAATAGGACCCCTTTAAGTTCCATGCATGTTTTTGTAAACATATATCTTACATTTTTAAAGGAAAACATTGTCTTTTTTCACCATTACTCACTGTGGAAACCATTTAAGCCCACTTAATGTTTTTCAATGAGGAATCCCTCTAATTACTAAATTTGATCAATTTTCTCAGTGAAAGTGTTTAATAACAGTTATTTGTGTGCTTTTACCTTACTGACCTTTTACCTTAACTTACTTATTACGGAGAGACCTACAAATTACACACTGTTTAGCACCATTATATAATAAATGTCTGCTAATGTGTATCATTTGATTGAAGATGTTGAGCGCAGGCTTATCCTTTGCAGTGCAAACCAAGAGGGTGCTGGCCCTTTTTACCTGAAAAACCACAAGGAAGTAGAGAACCTCTACAAACAGAAACTTAAAACAATGAAATCAGCTCAGTAACCAAAGTAACAAAACAGTAATTATTGTAAAAGGTTGCATTTTTTTTTTCGTGAAATGTTCTGCTTTGCATACTGTATGCTTTTCATGTTGAATGTTATTGGTACAGGTGATTAGTGCTAGCAAAACATTAGTAAAATGATTTTTTTTTAAATACTTTGCTTTCACTGCATAAATATATAGATGTTTTACTTCTTTAAAATCACTAAATTTTTGCTTTTCATGTTGAATGTTATTGGTACAGGTGATTAGTGCTAGCAAACATTAGTAAAATGATTTTTTTTTAAATACTTTGCTTTCACTGCATAAATATATAGATGTTTTACTTCTTTAAAATCACTAAATTTTAATATTTTTGTGAATCAATCATGATGTGAGCTTATTTGGAACACAAGTGGGCTTAAATGGTGCCGAAGTACTAATTAAGCCCATGCCTGACTTTATTCATAAAATATTTTAATTTTATATTCTAAAATGTACATCAACTTATTAATACATTTTCAAATGAGAGATAAATCTTACATTTTAACAAATTATTTTTCTTATAAACAATGTCAATATATATGAAAAACACCTAAACTTAGATTTTGGTGAGCTTAATGGGTACACTTACCCTATTTTTTTTTAGACATTATTATTATTATTATTATTTTATTCAAATATTGTCTAATTGTGCCTTATTTACTATCAAACTTTTTCAAACTTGCTGCACGATTAATCGTATTTTAATCTCGATAACGATATCCACCTTTCTCGATGAATTAAAAATAATCTTCACGATATTGGCCGGCTCGCTATTTATACTGAAAACGTGTTTTTAATTTGTCATTTGCATTATCTTGCATTGCTAACAAGTCTTCACTAGCGTTCATGCTTGTGGTTGCCAGATGTGAAGAGATTAAGTCCCCAAAACAGAGTTTTTCTCCTTTAAGGATACACTTTCTTCCCGGTGTTTTACTTAATCTGCGCAATCTGGCAACCCTGTGCGCGCGCTGACTGATGGCGGGACAAGCGCTGATGATAAGAAAATGCGCTTTTGCTACCTGTGGCAATACAATGGGAAAAATTTACATAAATTGGAATTATTTTAAGTTATATGAGGAGTTTCTAAAGTTTTTACCAGTTTTCATAATGTTTAATCAGTTGAAAACGGCATGGCAATTTTATTATCAGTGTGTATTAATGATCTTTGAGCAAATTTACTGCGCGATCTGAGTGGCTTGTCTTATTTGCGAAGAAGTTGTCACTTAGAAAATCTAATGTGAATACAGATTACAAAACACTAACCAAAACCATGAGTTTTGTATTATCATAGTTGTTTAAATGAAGTCGGTGTCATTGGAGGTTGGTTAAAGGACACGAAATGTTATTGCATTTATCCTTTTGATAGAAAAATCGTTATTAATAATCGTGATGATAATTTTTATCAAAATAATCGTGATTATCAGTTTAACCATTATCGTGCAGCCCTACTTGATTACACTACCCTCTTAAATCATATTTCTATCACTGACAAAACATATTTTGTATTACATTAAAATAAAGACAAATGTAATCAACCCCAACTTTGCCTTAAAATGCATCGCAAGATCTCCTAACCGAAGATCACATGATCACAAATGGAAATCACTTCCGTAAAGTGACCATCGCATGTTCCCATCGCTAACGGACGTCTGGAAGGGCCACTTATTAACATTAAGTGGCATGGCATCTGACGTACGGATGTCATTGGTACATACCACTATGCTCAGTGGCACATCCGGTGACACTTCTGGTTTTCACTGACATGTGTCAGTGGAGAGTGGCATGTGCCACTGACACTTGTGACATGTGTCGATGGATTGTGTCAGTGTCACTGACATTGCCGCGGAACATGTCACCGTATGTTGCGACAGTGACACTGCTGCTGTCAGCCGGAGTATAACGTAGACCAGGGCTATTCAGTTAGTTTCATTTGAGGGCCGGATTATCTAATTGAAAGGGACCAAGGGGGTGGGTGGCCGTCCCGATCTCTTTCTGAGGGGCCTATAAAATTAGAAATTAAATTTAAATGCATATTCAGCAGTAAAATGAACTAATATTATCAACACCAACATCTATAAAAAGTTAACATTAGTGCTGTCTGTGAATCGATTTAAATTTAAAAAAAAACTAATTATTCACACATTTGTCTGTAATTAATTGTGATTAACTGCATATTAATGTTTTTTTTACAGCACTTCAAGTTAAGCCATTCTTAGAAAAGAAAAAGAGTCAAATATTTTTTTCTATAGGTCTATCATAATGCGTGCGGTATGGCATCTTTTTACTGAGTAACCTATTATTAACAATGGCCAGTATTTTTGATAACAATGCAATACTGCTACTGATGTATCTATTAAATGCATTTTCCCCTTAATTTTAGCCATTAATTATAGCGATTCAACGTTACAGTATAATTGAAAGCCATTATTTTGAACATTTAGTAGGTTCTGAAAAATATAATTTTTAACTTTTAATTTAAGTGGACTTAAAACAATCTTCACATAAACCATAAATTGTATATGCATAAACTATATAGATTAATCTTTATTCAAGCTACAAAACTTAATCAGCGACTAGCGCAGTCGAGTGATTTCTTTTTCTTTTGTTCTGTGATTTACATCAATGACAGACTTTAAAAGCAGCGCTGTCACTTTAAAACCTGATACACATGACGCGTAACTGACACACATCCGATTTTCTCCCTACTCTTTACGGTCATTTAGGACTTTATAACTCATTTAAGACCGTGTTTAACCCAGCATTTTGACAATTGTTTGTGTTTTTGTGTTGAAGCGCTACTGGCACGCTGTCTGAAGTGGCTCAGAATACAGCCGAACGCGCAGTCTTTCAGACTATACTCCATTTGATAATCATCTTCGTCCAGTGTCTGCGCTATTTCTCGACAGAAGTTATGACCGACAACACTGCCTTTATACTCCTTTAAACTAAAGTTGTGGATATGTCATAACCTCCTCACACAAAGCGCTTGTCAGTGCTGCCATTTATTGATGTTGCGGTCTCCGGTTATAGTTGTTGCGTCTCTCATCCCTTTCTTTTGCAGCTGTGAAACAACGGCCCGGGCCAGTGTTGCCACCTTGTGGACAAACTTATTAGTGCAAAATAATGTGCGACCTGCGCGTACTCTTCCGCCAATTGAATAGCCCTGACATAGACTGTGTAACACACTTAATGGTAGAACGATATTTAATTGATGATACGTTTCGGTTTCTGTCAAGCGTATTAATTACATCCCGGAGTTAATTTATATAACAACTTAGGCGTCTTCATGCGTTTAATATTTGCCTCGTGTCCCTTTGTTTGCCTGAATGTTTTGTCAAATACTTAAAACAATTGTACCTTGCTATAAAATGGTTTTATTTAAAAAAAAAAGTTTTTTTAAATATTAAAGCCATAGAATGAGAGAGATTGCGCTGGCCAATGTATTGATGATGCTGCATGCACGCAATATGTGTCAGTACCAAACACATACAGTGACATGTTCCACGACAATGTCAGTGACACTGACACAATCCATCGGCACATGTCACAAGTGTCAGTGGCACATGCCACTCTCACTGACACATGTCAGTGAAAACCAGAAGTTTCACCGGATGTGCCACTGAGCATAGTGGTATGTGCCAATGACATCCGTACATCAGATGCCATTCATTACACCAAATACACAAAATAATGTTCTTTTTAGCAGCATCATATGACCCCTTTAATGTTAATACTGCCTCTCCAGTAGCCCTCCGTGAAGGAATTCAGTTGTTCACTTTCGTTAGGAACGTCCCTACAAATGGCGGCCCCTTCCCGAAGTGCCCTTCAAGGGTCCAAAAAAGCCGTTTGATATGCGCCCTATGGTTTGATTCATGTTCTGAATCCGAATCGAAACAAAGCATGCGTAAAAGCCTCGAAGCTTCGCGAATCGATCTCGAGCGCTCCCATCATTAAAAGCGGTTAACTGACTTCACTCAATTCAGGACATTCAGAATTAGATGTTTAAAGAAAAAAAACAAAAACACACACACACACACACGAGTACCTCAAAAAGATGTTTTGGTTTGTTTTATTGTAAATACGACAAAAAGGAAACCATTTTATTTTACAGTTATTGATCTATATATTGGCATGAATTTTAAACATTTTAAGAGACACCTGTGAGATTCTGGCTTATTCAAGTTGCAGCAAATGCATGAAACAGCAGGTGGGGACTGAATTTAAAAATTACTGAATCTGAATCTAAATAAATCATCGATTATTTACTTCCTGCCAACAACTGTTCCTCTCCTCTCCACAAATGATGCAGACATATAAAATAAATTAAATTAAAACAATATGCAATCATCATGATCAGATATACACCTTGCAAAATAAAGGAACAAAAGATAGTTAGCAAATGTACAAATCAAATATACAGGACTGACCACTCACCTACACAGACACAGACCTGCACGTTATGTGTGCGCCGCTGTCTCATGTATAATTCACATCCAATGGCCAAAAAAAAAAAAAAAGGCAGAGCAACAAATTATTTGCATAATTTATTCATACTTTCATTTCTGAACTCAGTCTTAGCGTCCAGCTGACTAGTAATTACACCTCTGTAGTAAAACGACGATATTTCAGTATCAGTGTTGTTGATTGAAAAATATCATTCTCACTCTTTTCGCTCACACTTTTTAAAGAGGGGGATGGAAAAAAAAATGTCTCAGTATTCGTGTATGCGGATTTCAAACATCTCCACGTAATAAACCGCGTTTCTGCAGTCACTCTCGGCTACAAGGATATTGCTTACTGTGGCTGTGGTTGTACAATGTAATCATCACATATGATTATAATATTATTTAAATACAACAAACATCAATGCACAAATTATACAATGGAGAATGGGCCTAAAATATAGTAGGAGACCAAAGAAAAAAAATTCCTTATACGCTGAAAAATTATGGGATGTTAACGGTGCAATGTGTCTCATACAAAAACTTCAAATATTTTTTTTCATAAATAATGAAATGTGTGAGTGAGGGAGGGTTTCTTTTTCTTTTTTTGTTGCTTTTTTCTCCTCCTTTTTTATGGCCCGCTTTCATGCCTAGCTTTCCTAACCATCACAATATTTACATATATGACAAAACAATTACCAAATATACAAAGAGGAAAGAGAAGCTTGATTCCTGTCTGACCATTTCACTTCCTCCCTGTGAATCGGCAGGCCTTCATCTATAATCATCTAAATCATCATCATTTATTTGGAACTACACAATATCTTACAGCAAGTCATTAATAAATTAAAAGGATTATGGGATTTTCCGTAATTGAGAGCGAGTGGGAAGTATGATTTTTATCCCCTTGTAGTGAAGAACTGCGCCGTTGGAGTTTGTATTTACAAAGACAAAGTTCACCGCTGCATCTTAATCCCACCCCAGACCCCTTCCTTCCCTCCCTCCCTCAACCCTCCCAAAAAAATCTGTTTTGTTAGTGGTTTATCTCTAAGCCTCTTCTGCTGGGAACTGCAGTACAGTCCATCCAGTCCTGCTGTCCTCCTGGCTTCGATCTTGTACGATGATCTTCGCAGACAAAAGGACATTAGGCAACTCATCATAGTATGTGGGGAGTGAAGGACAACCCTAAGGTCTAAGTAACATTGGCGATATGTCTTGTGATTTCTTCCGGGTTTAACTCCACCCTGAACTTAGAGGGACACCATCATCTGTCAAGCAGGAAATGAACTCCCACTTTTCTCACTGCCTCAACTGCGGGCCCTAAACAAGGTCCCTCTCTCTCCTCCTGTCTCAGTATCGGTTCTGATGTTCGTAGTGCCATCGATTGAAATCAATGTTAAACGCCACAATGCTGCCCGATGCCATCCCAGTGATCAAAGTCCTGCAAATATATAGAAAAAAATAATAAATTCACATGGAAAATGTCCATAATATTATATAATTGTTTTTATAATTAAACACACTAAATTGTTCATTTTGACTGCACTTATGCCTCTATATAAACTTGTGTTTTTACATGGCTTATTATTGTATATGACTAGTAATATGACTGTGTATATATATATATGTTTTCTGTGTATACAAAATAATTATTTGTTTTTACATGCCATAGTACTATATATGTATATATATATATATATATATATATATATATATATCACACACACAATAATATATTTGTTTTTACTTGACTTACTAGTAATCACATGTAGTAATGTACATGATATATTATAGATAATATATTTTATATTACAGTGTAATTATATGAGACAATTTTCTTTCAGTTTAATATCAATATAAGTGAAATAAATATGAAAATATGTATGTGATATCTTACTACTGTTAAAAAGTTTGGGCTCAGTAAGTTTTTTTTTTTTTTTTTTAAATGTAATACTTTAATTCATCAATGACACATCGAGTTGATCAGTGTTAAAGATATACAGTATATACCAATCACGGTCGAACATAATCAGTCATATCCAATCATATCACGATGGAGGCATTGCCTTCTCTCACGTGACTTTCCCCCATTCATTCTCAATTCTCAATTACCCCCCACCAAACTCACTGCAGGCTTTAGGGGGTCTCTTAAAACTCAATGGGCTCAGGGGAGGCGAGAGAGACGTGGAAAAATGAGTGATTTAAAGACTTTTTAATGTTATATTTTGTAATACTGGTGCTGTTTTATTTTTGTACAAATTTTTTTCTCATCCAATTTTTTTTAAAGAGACACTGCCTCCCTTGCCCCCTCGGAGGAAACGCCTCTGATATATATATATGTATAACATAACATCATAAACTATTATTTTTTATTTAATAAAACCACTTTATTGTATTATTATTTTTAGGTTTTTAGCTCAGGTGTGCTCACCTCTGGTCATGGGATAAGTCCATAGCCCTAATGCCTGCATCACAGCCGGGGTAAATATACAGCTGCTTAAAATCACAGGCCTGCCAGACTTCAACAACACCGTTATCACCTCCTGTTACCAAGTTCTGACCGTCGCTGCTCAACAGTATGGCCTGGGGGAAAACAAAATAAGATTAAATATAGATACTGTTTTGGGTTAATGTGTATTTCTGATCTAATATATGTCTCCTCTTACACGTGTGGAGTCATTGAACTCCATCTGTGTCAGGAGTTTTCCATTAATGCTGAAGTTACAGAAGTGTCCTCTCTCATAGTAGATGATACAGTGACCCTCACTGGACACAGAGATCAGACGGGGCTGGAGACAGTTCTCAGGGCCCTCCAGGGCCCGCAGTAAATCTCCTGTGATGGTGTGCACCAAACATGGCCCCTCTGTAGAACAAGACAACAGCAAGAACCTCTCAATTCTGTCATTAAACAGCAATAATTTAAAATGGAGAAATAAGGAAATAATAATAATCACTATTTTTTTAAATGTACATCTTTAAGACATATTTAATTCCTTACCTGTAATGGGTTTATATTTGAGTTCTATAAGCTCTCATGGAAACCAATACTAGTATGAAAAGAGTTAATTTCTGATATGCTAATATTTAGATTGCTTCCTCTCAGACTGACCTTTGGCCCCACTGATGACAAGTCCCAGTTCAGCACATACTGACACACACACCACCTCATGGTCATGGCCTGTCAGAACCGCTCTAGGTGCTGGATAATCACCTACAATACAACAGAAGTTCAGCTTCTGGAATCCTACAAATCTCATCAGTCATTTTTTTTGCTACATATAACTAATACTCATTACCACACAAAAATAAACATGAAAAAGAAAATATGTTAGGAATGAGATGAAGTTAGGTAAGCAGGCAATAAAAAAAAGGAATGAATTTAATATATTCACAAAGAATTTCAGAGACCATTTTTCTTTCAGTGTAATATCAATATAAATAAAATAAATGTCTTACGTATGTGATATCTTTCACACTACTGTTCAAAAGTTTGGGGTCAGTAAGATTTTTTTTTTTTTTAAGAAAATAATACTTCTATTCAGCAAGGATGCAATGAATTGATCTGAGTGATAGCAAAAAGATGCTGTTTTTTTTTTACTTTCTATTGCACTAAGAACCTTGAAAAAAATATCACAGTTTTCACAAAGAATATTTAGTACAACTAAATATTGAGCATGGCGTTATGTAAATGAAAGCAATGCTCAAATGAACCGGATCATGTGCTCACTGTTGTTGGGATTGTCTCCAATGATGTGGTGTCGTCCGCTCCAGTACCACAGCAGAAGGGTTGCATCTCGTGAGCCAGAGACAATGTAGCAATCACCTCCAATGTAGGACTCAGATCGCGCAAGACAGGTCACCACATCCCAGTGACCAAACACGATCTGAGTGAGTTTCCCTGAATGAAGAGTGAGCAGATGAGCGCATGTGCATTTTAGAAACATACACTTCACATTTTATTTGTAGTAAAGAGTACACGTTTTATATGTTCAAGTTGGCATATAAATGGCATAAAATCACAAAAGACAAGCACCTGTCTCAGTGGAGTAAACACGGAAACTCTTGTCCCAGAAACCACATGCCAGGATGTAGCGGTTGTCAGCTGTCACCACAAAGCAGTGCGTGTTGATCTGAATGCTTTGATCCACCAAATCTGTGATCTGCCTTTTACTAATGCCAGAGTTATTGGCTGGGAAAGAAAACAGACCAGGTGTGAATATTGAAAAAAAATATCCAATTTGAGTCTGAAGACACAAACAAGTTTCATCGGTCTTTTAAAAGGATAATCCACACAAAAAAGAAAATTCTCTCATAATTTACTTCGGACATAAATGGTAGTAAATCATGACAGAATTTACATTTTTGGGTGAACTATCCCTTTAACTGTTACTGGCTAAACACATGGTCACATGATTTGAAGAACTCACCAATCAGAGAGTCCATCTCAATTGGAAGGTGATGAGACTGTTCTAATGAATATCCTGGAGCACCTCTGAGACCTAAACAAAACATTGCTAATATTGTAAATAAACTTGCACCAAACATTAAAAAAAGTGGTTTGAAAACCTCCGATTTCTTCAACTGTTATGTCTAAGAAAGTTGCAAATGGTCGTGCTCACCGACTGTGTTGTGCCAGCGGTTGACGGCGAACAGTCGGCTGCATGTGACCGTGACTGCAGCAGGAATGCTGAGGTGAGGCAGTGTGTTGGCCGCCACGTGCGTGACCGGAGAGTTGGAGGGGAATTTTAGCACCATGATTACATCTTGCTGCATCTGGTCCTTGAACATCAGAGGACTCTGCGGAAGGAAACACTAATGAGCAGAAGAGAGAAAGAGGAGGAAGAGGAAAAAAGGGAGGTAAAAGGAGAAAGGAAGGGACAAGGAATTAGAAAGGTAAATTACAATGGAGCAAACAAGGTGAAAATCACAGGGGCAGGATTCTGGGTAAGGATATAGTTTAGGAGCAGTTTTGGGTTGGTTTGGACTGTCAGGAGAGGGGGGAGGTTGGATGATGTGTGTAACATCCAACCCTAGACAGCCTTGCTAGGTGAAAATCAGTGTCCGAACCAGACGTGATGTCATAAATCACATCTATTACATGTAAATCAAAAATGTATGTACTACCCGGTCTGTCATTTTGTGGCACCATTTTGCATTTATGAGGACAGACAAATTACGAAATTTGGTCTATCGCAACTAGTGAGGACAAAGTGTAACACTGAGCTACATAAAATGAATGTAATAAAGACAAATTGTGATAAAAGATGTAATAAATCAAATAACAAAGGACAATACTGATCTATTTAAAAGAGATCTAATATAGATAACTGATAAAAAAAAGTAATATAGACCACAATAAAAAGAGGTGTCTTAAAAAAAAAAAAGACACTATAAAAGAGATATAATAAGTCTCACCAGGTGCATGGCAGAGCTGCGTGGAGGGTGAGGCTCTATTAGCAGCTGTGATGGAGCCTGTCCAAATGACTGAATCTGAGCCTCCATGGACTAAAGAGACAAAACAAGCTGTTACATCTTTAGTTGACAGACCCCTGAGCTGCCTCACATCTGACAGACATTTACAGACATGGAAAGACAAGCGGAACACTGCTGTCAACATGCTGTGCTTAGAAATGAAATATCAACAAATTCACTCATTTTGGACAGAGGACAGAAAGATATTGACAAGAGACATTAAAGACTAATGATTAAGACGATTAAGATAAAAAGTTTTTTTTACCAGTATATTATTGGTTCTATTATTAAGTCTACTGATAAATAACAACAGCACTGCACTGTTGCGTGTTAAACAGGAAACAATAGTGTTTACAGGAAAATGTATTCATATCAAATGTATATATTTGAATAATGTTATTACAATAATATCATACTTTAATTTAATTTGTGTAAGTTGTTTTTAATTGTTTAATAAATTATTTTAATTGTTTAATAAATTATTAGACCTTTTGAAATGTTAAAAAACAAGATTAACTATTAAAGGGATAGTTCACCTTAAGTTGCTGGTCCTCATTGACTTGCATAGTGTTTTCATACTATGGAAGTAAATGGGGACCAGCAACTGAAGGTGAACTATCCCTTTTAAGACATTAAGTATTTTGTCAATAATACTTAATGACAATAATAATTTATCTTAATTATTGACATTAAGCATTTTAATATTATTAAATAAAATGCTTCACATTAAGATTATTTATTATTAATTAATTAGTTTAAGATTATTATTGACATTAAGCATTTTGAGATTATTACTACAGTATTGAATATGTAATAATCAATGTTATTAACTTTGAATATGTTTTTTGTTGTCTTAATTATTTAGTTTTGCTAAAATAAAATAAAAATCAGTTCTGCATTTCATTCTGCATATTTTATTGAGACATGTAAAGATGTCAATAAAAAAATAAATATGAATTGAAAAAATCAGTATCATAAAAAACAATATTGGACAATGTCTAATAGAAACCCATCGAAAACACAGCTTAACATGATTCACACAAGTAGGACAAGTTCCTAGATCAATATCCTCAATATGAATCAATACTCACTAACCTCTCTGCTGAGGGGTCTTACCTCTCTGAGCTGGGGGTCGGTGATGGTGTCCAAGCTCACAGATCCCTCGTAAGACAGGTAATGGAAAACATTGAGAGCCCTAATGGCCTCCGGTCCTCTCTGCTTGTAGCCAAAGATGAGATCAATCCACTGGTGCAACTGACAGGACACAAATTCACTCTCCAGCGCCTGAGACAGGAAGAGAACAACAGGGTTAATACAAGAGCCAATCAGGGCTTCTAAAAGAAATTAATAGCCATGTAAAGGCTGTGTGAGTTTCAAAGTTTATTATTATCTCTACAAACTAAAGCTGCTCCATTCAATCAGGGCTTCTAAAAGAAATTAATAGCCATGTAAAGGCTGTGTGAGTTTCAAAGTTTATTTATTTTCTCTACAAACTAAAGCTGCTCCATCCAGGGAACTGGCCTGGTGTTGTTTTGATTCTTGACACACTGGCTGAATTAAACTATTAATCCTAATGGCACCTCAAACTGTGCAATAATGTGGAGCGAATAAAGGTGCTTAGACGCACACATAATTTTTCCATCCCTTACCATCCTGTTGATGCGAACAAAGTCCTCTGGTTTTTTGGCCCAGACTGGTAGTTCCACGTCACACACGGCTGTCCTGTCCTCTCTCACCCCCAGGTCATATCCGCTGCTGTTCATAAACATCTCAGGGAGGTAGTAGAACTCCGGGATCAACTCCTGTCATACAAACAAACATGTTGACGTCACAGCACAGAAATAAGATCAGTCACAGCATTGTTTTACCTCACAAGATTTTGCTCACCCTAACATCAGATGTGTCCCTCTGGCAACTTCGCCAAGAGCGTGCAATGCCAGAAAACGTCCGGTCGGGATGGTCAAACTTGTTGTTATTACAATTCAAGAAAAACGTGGTGAAGGGTTCCTGTGGGATTGAGGAAGTGGCACACAATGTCAGATTAAACAACTTTCATAAGCTTTTCTTAAAAAGAGAATTAAGATTTTCAGGTTCTGAGAGACAATAGAATATAAATGGACTACAGTGAAGACTCACTATCCTGACAAGCCAGAAAAGAGTGGATGCTGCAGTGGAGTACAGTGATGCGTAATGATGGGGTGGAGTTCCGTCATCCTCCCATGTCTCATAGCGCTCGGTATAGAACACGGCTCGCTTTGGATTCAGGGCTCCGATTGGCTATATTACAAACAGGAAGAAGAAAAAAAGAATTCTAGTTATTATACTAACCAAATGACTAATTACATTTTTAAACTATAACTGACTTTTGATTCAGAGCTCTGAAAGCTGAGTATTATTATTATATTTAAATTATTACTTATATTCAGAAAGTATGCTTTAATTTGATTAAAAGTAACAGTAAAGTCATATATATGTATAAAAAAAAAAATTAAAAAAAAGATTTCAAATAAATGCTGTTGTTTTGAATTCCTCAAAATTAATTTCTTTTCTAAAAAATGTATCACAGTTTCCACAAAAATACAAAGCAGCACAACTGTTTGTTTTTTTATCATTGATGATAAATGTTTCTTGAGCAACAAATCAGCGTATTAGAATGATTTTTGAAGAATCATGTGACACTGAAGACTGGAGTAATGGACTGAATTACATTTTAAAATATATTAAAATAGAAAATGCAGCCTTGGTAAGCATAAGAGACTTTTCAAAAACAAACAAACAAAAAAAAAACTTTCCATAACCAAACTGTTGAACAGTAGTCTATATGTATTTATATTACATACAGTATGATTACATTACATTTGCATTTAAATTACAAAAACAAACAGTGGGGTTTGAAAAAAAAAAATCTGAGACCACTTTGGAAATTTGAGATTTGAAAACTGGTATTTGTAAAAACTTTGAAACAATTCCTATTAAATTCCGGATGATTTGTATAGCTCTAACTGAGCTATGGAAAAAGACTTTCAGGAGTGGCATACCTTTGAAAGATCCCGGAAATTCCCAGGCAAGGTAAGATCCAGGTCCTCTGACTCATAGTTAGTCAGGACCCAAGGGAAGACAGGATATTGGTTCAGATCATTATAGGTCCTCCCTGCAAACAAATATCAACAGACAATGTTGTGTGTGAGCATGTAACTTACATACCGCATATCACAATTTGATTAGTGATAAAACTATTAGTTGCAAAAGTAGGAAACTTATTTTTGCAGAAAAGAAAACGGTGCACAATCTTACCTGCAATCGTGTTGAGGAACATGAGGTACTCAAAATTTGAAATCTCCCTCCGCTGCCATCTCTGAGTCATATTAGACGACTTAAAGAGCTGCCTTGGTGTTGCCAGAGATATCCGTCTATGGGAGGAACAGCAAAATAACAAGACAATCAATTAGCGTTGGCTAAAAACAAATTTAGTATTAATTAACAGTTTAATGTTTAGTCATATAACAACCACTCCTAAACTGATCTCATATGACTGAACCAGTTTCAATATTAGAAAGCCAACACCAAAGACCTTACCTTGCCTGAGGGAGGCCATAGCTGGTGCCAACACCGACCCGGGGTAAACTGTTCACTACCTTCTTTACTGTGGCCTGATCCGGGAAGTTGAACATGACGGATGCTGTGGAGATGATAGTAAAATAGTGCCATTAAAAACCTTGAATTAAACAACATTTTGACATTGTTGTTTGGAGTGTTGGCATCTTACTCCTGTTGGCCATGAAGACCTCTAGTCCAGTGTTTTGGAGCAGGTAGCGTCTGGAAAAAACTGCTCTGATCTCACTGAACATCCATTTCCCATGCAGACCCTCAGTATACGCCAACACCTGACAAACACAAAAGCAAAGCATTTAAATACAATCTAAAGGAAGACAGCATTTTGAACTCTGGGACAATAGCATTGCCAACGCATGATCCTGAAATTCTGACTGGATGATATTCACGTCAACTGATAACACTTTCAGTAATTCTGTGTGAAATAAAAGATGTAAAAAAAAAACAAGGCTAAAACTCATAGGGTGACACTATCAGTGGCACATACAGTACCTTTGAATCAATCTTTTTGAAAGCTGGATCATCTTCGTCCACCTCGAAATAGATCTCTGTTGTGGTGATTGACAATGTTCCTCTAGCAACGATCACAGGAGCAACGAGCTGGGCCGGTGTGCTCAAAACCACCGGACCTGAAAGAAACCATGTCACAGAATGAGAAACGTGACATTTAAAAGTCCTGAGTCCTGGATTAGTGAACAAATCAAGTGATTGTGGTTAGATTTTCCAATAACTTGGGATTTCAAGACCAGTACTGGAGAATTAAATAATCTTTTTGAAAATGTAACATTTAATACATCTAAAATCTACATCGTCTGGTCCTAAAAAGCATCTTTCACCATTACCAATCCTTAAAAATGATCATTTCTAGTGGTGCCATTAGCTGATTGCTGTTATCAGGATGATACTTTGCCAAGGCTCAGTGATTTGTCACATAGCATTTATAGCTCAGGTTTTTGAAAAGCATGAACAAATGATCAAAGGCATCAGATTTCAAACCACATTGAGATGAACAGACATAGACCTCTTTCATATTTTTGAAAAAAAACAACAAGCTAATTAGTTTAATTAAATAATGATTAAATAGCCACAATGTGTTAAATACAGTCAGCGACTCATTAAGTTAATGAATAAGTGGCTAATTTGATAAGTGTTAGTTAGTTCAATATCAAAATGAGATGTAGCACTTAAGCTCATAATCACACTCTTGTGCAGATTCAGTTGAGATTTGCATCAAAAGGGCTGGAGCTTGTTCTTGGCTAAAACACTAATTAGCAAACTCGTTTTCTGAAGGACCAAACTTGCCTCTTGAGATAAATACCCTTGGACGAAAAGCCACTGGGGATAAAGTACAGTTGCATACATTAGCACATGCATCAACAATAAATCAAAGAATCACCACACGAATGATTTCTACATGAGCAGCTAGAGTGGCACTCTTGGTGCAGGCTGGCATTTAAGACTAATTTGTTTAATAGTGCCATGGCAGTCTTACAATGGGATCTGAGGAGGCTGCTCATGAATAATAGCCTCCTGAGTGCAGCAGAGATTCTGAATACCTGCAAGGTTGTCGATCTCTTTCTCCTGCAGCAGACTGACGGCATCATCATCTCCTTCCAGCATCTACAATAATTACTCTATAAACAGTCCATGCAAAAAAAATAAAAAAAAATAAATAAATACTATTTTTATTTATTTATTTTTTCCCGATAAAATTAATGTTGTGTATTTGCATATGAATTATGTATGGACACACATCACTTTAAATATAATATGTCTCTGAGACATATTTGGGCACTGTAAATTAGACTGAGGTGGTATGGATGTGTTGTGGCTGACCGTATTCTTCTAGAGATTTGAGAGCCACATCCGAGTGGGTGGAGCCAAAGGCATTGCGTACAAATCTCCGCCTCCTGCGCAAGTCATCCTCCCAGTAGTCCAAACGCCAATAATCATGCAGCTGACTGAGGTGGGAAAGAGAGAGAGAATGAAGAGGTGATGAATGGCCAGGAAACTAGAAACAGAATTCCAGTAGCAAAGGTTGACAATAAACTGTGAGATTGTGAACCTCTGTGACATGGTTCCCCATGCTCCATGCTTATTGGTCAAAATGTTAAGGATCTTCTGTTTCAGCTGGTTTGCAGTCACATGATCTCTGTGTTTGGCGGCACTGATGAGGTGATCACACATCTTTTCCTCTTCTCTCCTGTCTGCAGTGTACTGGGCACAGTTCGACTGAAAAGAAAGCAAAGGTTGGATGCGATTAATCAGTTGACGGCCCTATAATAAAAACAATGTTTGTGTCTTTTTTCAGTGTGGATGATTTAGGCGCCTGATGTGGTTGCTGAAGAGATGCACTGATGATCTTTCCTGATTGGCTCTTTGCCATATAAGCGAGAGTGACTATCGAGAAAGAGAGGCAGAATGCACTTAGCATCCACTGCAGATGCTTCTAGAAGGACACATCACAGGCAGCTCCCATTACCTTCTGCTTCCTGCCAATCAATATTTAGGGTACGGTTTCGTCCCCTGAGCCACTAATGGAGGGCCTGGAGCTTCAGTAATACTATATGTGCTGATGGAGCAATGACGGGAAATAGAGGAAGGAGGGGAGAGGAGGATGAGAGGGCATCAAACACAGGATGGGCCACTGCTACACCCCAAAGCTCCTAATCTTCACTCCAACTCTGAAGGCAGAGGAAGCCTGCTGAGATGTTGATCATTCAGAAGAGTTCAAAGAGGTTTAGTGGGGTTCCTAGTATAAGATACTGACACCCAGATGTGACTGTATGATAATTCTGCTTTGAAATGTTTGATTAGTGGTGAGAAAAGTACATTTCTCCTCATGTGGATTGATGGCAAAGCATATTACGGAGCACAGTGATAGATTGTCTTAAAGGTAAGCAAGAATTCTTCACCTTTAAACACTAAATGATTTCAGACACTGTTGATTAATCATTCTACAAAAAGACTGAAAAACAACAGGAATACTTTCTGAATGTGATGTTTAGAGGCGTTACTGGAAGCTAAAGCAGCATTACTGTAGCTCAAACAGTTGAGCGTGGTGCTACCAAAGGTCTTGGGTTCGATTCCCATGGAATGCATGAACTGATAAAATGTGAATGTATTTTGGTTTGGATAAAAGTGCCCGCCATATGCGTGAATATAAATGTAAGCTAAAGTGTCTAGTTCAGAAGTATGCAGTGATACTTTGATACCCACACTGGCTTTAGCGTAAAGTAGGGTGGGTCTGAAATCGGATCCTGTTAAGGTCAAGCACAAAGAGGCTCAAAAGATTGATAAAATGTTGCCACATTGCAGCACTGTGACCTTTTCCAAGATTTTAAGCTGTTTAAAGGCAGTTTCAATGCAGTTTATATGGGGTTTATGAAGCCTGAAATGTAAGTTGTGCGCTGATAGAAAATACTGAAACTTGGTGAATGACAAAATGAAGTCAAAATGAATTATTCAAAATAAATTATAAGAGAATAAAGTGAGAAATCTCACCTGTGAGCACAAGAGCATCACAAGCTCCACAACCGATGTGCTGGACTTCATACAAACTAAGCCTGTTGCAGTGCATTGACAGAAAACAGATTTTAGCATGCGCATGTCTAAGAAATGAAAAGAAATCTCAGTGGGTTCCAAAACACTGACAACACAAGTGAAAATGTTCAGATTCAGAAGCTTAAATATCGACTTTCCTTGGTTTTAATTTGTCTAAGTTTAGTGTATTTCCAAGTTTATATTGCATTTGAAATCCCATATATTCAGTGTAGACTTTTGGACCCCACTGTACATGTGTGTAACATAAAATTACCTAACGTAACTGGCTCAAAGCTTTAAAGTGATAAATCTGATCTATTTTCTAATGTACACACAGTTCTGCTTTAATTAAACAACAAAAACAGACAAACATTAAACTGTGCGGAGGTCAAGACAAGGTGAGAGCACAGACATTAAAGCCTGACAGGACAACAGGGAGGGGAGGGAGAGGATTCAATAAAGAGGGTGGAGAAGAGAGGAAGACAAAAGACAGTGGTGGAACAAGAAGCAAAAGTGATTCACTCTAGATCTGGATCTTCAGATTTAGGTTTCCTTTGATTTCAGATAAAATTAAGAGAGGAGGTCCTCTCAGGACTCAACAATAAAGATGGCCTGAGAGGCCGGGCCCAGTGTGAGCAAGTTTTGGGCCAGTTGATGGAACTGTCACTTGCCATACCAACTATTATTGCAAATTAAAAACAAATGTGTTTATTTGTTTTATAGGTTTTTTTTCTTTCTGGTAAAGAAAACATTTTGTAAAATATATTTTGTCTGATACAAAAATGTACACAAATTTAAACACAAAAGGCCAGCGAAAATATTAATTCTGAAAAATAAATAGAAAATGCACACCACTGCACTATTACATTTAAGTTATTTATGTATATTTTAATCCAAAAATGAATTTGTCTGTGTTGTGAGGCCAATGAAAATATTAGCTAGGCATATATATATGACTAGGCCAAAAGGGAAAAAAATCCTAATTGTTGAGCAGGTTTTTTTTTTTTTTTGGGCATCCATTGGAATACCTTAAATCACTTCCTTAATGTTTAGCATGCAATTCTTTCTTCAGTTCCTTCAGGTGCAGTAAATCTACATTTTTTAAACATCCTTTCATCCTAAGCAGTTCTGTTATTCTCATACCTGCTCTGGGTCCATGTACTCGCACAATTGTGTGTATGAGGCAGCCAGTGGACACACACACAGCAGACAGTGAGGGACTCCACAGAGACACCAGGTAGAGAGGAAAAGGAGCACTATACAGCACCTGTACCTTCTATGAGCAACTCCTGCCCATGACTGCCCAGCAGAGTCCGTGAAAGGAAGGGGGCGAAATCCACAAAGATCTCCCTCAGCAAAGGCGCCACTTTCTCTAAGGCACGCTCCAATTTAGTTGTGATACTACGGGGGGAAAATGAAAGACAGAAAGATAGAGAAATACTCCAGTTAGCTCCAAAATACAGAGACTAGTTCAAAAATCACACTTCCTTTCAATTCCAGCTGGTTAGTATGTGACAAAGTCTATGGCATTACTGCTGGGTTAAAGCCAACCTACAAGAATTCAACCACAGGGAGGCAAATGCTTAACGATCACCCTATCATATTGCACACATCACCCTTAAGTGCCACTGCGCTTAGCTACAAGCTGAGTTAACCTGCACTAAGACTACAACTTCAGCGCCAGGGATGCAAATGACACCAAACAAGGGCAAATGTGAAAGGTTTCATGAGGAAAAGAAATCAGTGATAAAAGTCTGAGGACATCCAATGTGGTGCAAACAAGGAATGACTTGACATTGAAGAATGACAATGTCTCTACTGAAACGGTAAGCTAGCAGGGTTGATTCTGTTCAGTTCTTGGTAAATATAACTGCTGATTTGGAGTGTACATGCTTTTTGTGGATTATGTGTTTTTGTGTGTTTGTTAGGCATTTTGCAGCATTTCAATTAAAAACAGTAGCTCATGTCACTGATACTAAATCCTAACCAGGTCTGATGCAAAACAAAATTGGAAATGACAGAAAATCAGAGCATATTTGATGTCTATGCTGCATTCACATCACGTTTGCATATTAAGTTGGTGGCTAGTAAAAATCATGAATTTCTTTGTTGAAATTGTCATGTCATGTAAAAACAAAGACAACAGCTTCATCAGTTAAGGGCAGTTAAGTAGCAATCTGCTTGATATAACATTTTATTACATCCATTGTTTTGTGGCGCTCTTTCTTAGGTCAGTTTATATAGGTCAACCAATTTAAGTGTCGGTCTTATTTAGTCTGTGGCTGTGAATGACTCAAAAGTAAAATCTCTTATTGTCATCTTGTAATTACAGTAAATAAATATGATGTGAAGGCAGCATAAAAATACAAATAAGTGGACCAATGAGATTTCACAGCGGGCAGGGCTTCCCAGAATAATGCAATGGAAATAGAAACCAACGAACGGCAAAATGTTTAGCACATCGACTAAAACTATTAAAAAGATGTTTTTGCTAACTAAAATAAATCTGAAATAAAATAAAATGTAAATATTAGATTAAAATCTTAAACTTAAAAAAATATTGAAATATTGCCTTGGCAACTAACTGAAATAAGTTTAAGTTGCAGCACTAAAATTACTAAAACTGAAATAAAAATAAAGTAAAATAGAAATTTAAAAACTAATAAAAATGAAAAAAAAAAGACAAAAACTTAAATTAAAATACAAATAAAATTAATATAAAAAGTGAATAAAAAAATTGTATATAAAAATACTAAAATAGCACAGGCACATTACGACTTGTTTAAAAAAACTTAATTGAAGAAATTAAAATCGAATAGACATGATTTTTATGCTTGAACATTTATCGCGTCATGCCTGGTTTGGACAATGTATATATGTGAAAAAGAGACAGAATCAAATCTAGCAGAACCGTTACAAATCAAAGCAGCAGCGGTGGTGTAGCTGGCCAGCTTGAAAACTCACAACCAGCAGGAAAGAGAGGAAAAAGAAGCAGAAAAAGAGAAAATAGAAAGGCACAGAGAAAGAAGGGAAGGCAATGTTAAGCTGGTAGCAGTGGGTAAGGGGGGCCAGTTCAAGCTTCCTTGCCTAAGAAACTGTCCTGCATCTCTGGGGGCTGTTTGGAATCCTGTCAGCGAACTAAAGGATTTGAGTTCAGGAGGCGTCAGCCTGGTTCGCAGTGGACACTGGTCCACTTCACAAAAGGCACTGCAATACAAATGGGCACAAACAGACAGTAATGACTGTACAGGCATTCACTGCAGCTCTTAGTCTAAAGTGTGACGTAATCCCTGTGTGTTGATCTGTGCCAAATCAAAGGATGATTGAGCCCCAAAGCTTCTGTGTTGTACATGCAAAGAGACAAAAATGAAGAAAATCAATTCTGTTGCATTCAAATTAGAACAGATGTACCCATGTTTGGCAGGAAATACACTTCAGACTATCAGGACCTCAAAGTGCATCTTTAAAAATGCACAGAGACCTCAGTATGTGTCTCTGAGGGAATCTGTAGCTGTGGTGCGCGCTGTGGTTACAAAGATATACAGATCGGGAAGTGTAGAGAGGAGACAGATGTAAAGTGAAGAAACTAATGGATTATGGGAATCATAGGAAGAAGTAAGACTGCCAAAAAAAAAAGAAGATGAGCACAGGATGTGAGAATGCATGATTTAAGTTTTTAAGCATGTGAATAACTGGATAAAGTGAGGAAGAGCACGGGGTGGTGGAGGAAACGATGTGTGTGTGTGTGTATACCTCATGCTTTCCACTGTGTCTTCAGGCATTGGTGCAACGGTCTGCACCGCTGGGAGGTTTTTACTTGTGGCACCGTTCACAAAACTTGATGAAGAGGAGGATGAGGAAGAGGCAGAGTCAGTGGCACCTGTGAGACATAATGGATGAGACACATTAGAATAGATTAAGCACAAGGAATGTTGACTATCCTAAAGAAAAAAAATCCTCAGAATTGTTTATAGTGCAACAAAGCATGCTTAAATGTCTAAAATGGTCACTACGACTAGAAAATTATTATTATAAACTTATGAAAGCCCCTGACAACCCCAAATAGAAAAAAAACAAGATGTCACGAAAATAATCACAGCTTAACCATCCAAATTAAAGTGATATGCAGGAATCAAATGCACATATAGACCAACAAAATGTATATGCTCATCATGGGATTGTAAGATGATGGAAATATTCAGGATGACTTGCCTGTTGTGTTGATCATGCTTTTAGGTGTTGCCGTGGCAGCAGCAAATATATTGGGCGTACTTCCTGAAGAGGGCACACCACTGGTGGTGGGAGTTCCTACTGTGTTCACAGCCAGGCTTCCTGGAGGGGGCTTCTTAACAGGCACCACCACACTCCTGTGAACACACACACACACACACACACACACACACAAATATATTGAATTTATTCAATAATTAATCCCTATACACACAAAATACTTTTTCTTTCTTTTTCTTTTCTTCACATCAAAATACTTTTATATACCCTAAATTAAACACTTATATATACAGTACCATTAAAAAGTTTGGGGTCGGTAATATTTTTAAAATGTTTTTATGAAGAAATCTCTTACTTCTGCAATACATTTAGAATACTTTTTTTTATCCAAAGCGTGTTACAGTAGAGAAGCATAAGCAATTCTTCAAAGTGCCAACAATTTTCAAACTATACAAAGCCTCTTAATAAAAAAAAAATATATATATATATTTTTAAAAATATTAATATTAACAATAAATTAAACGTAAATACACTACTGTTCAAATGTTTGGTGTCACTAAAACATTTCAATTGTTTTCGAAAGAAGCGCTTTATTCTCACCAAGGTTGCATTTATTTGATAATAAATACAGTAAAAATAAAGAAGAATTATTGTGAAATATTATTTCAATTTAAAAGACCAGTTTCTGTTTGAGTATATAAAATATTCACCTGTCCTACTGAATTATTAACATTCAAGAAGCCTGTGAATGATTAACAGCATAATCTTATGTATAATTTATTCATCAGGTTTTCTTAATTGAGAAGAACAAAGAGGATTGATGTTCAGAGGGGCTTTAGTTTGTATTGTAGAGTATCAGTGGATCCCACACGCTAAGCCAGTCAGTCTCTTGAGCCCTGAGCACACTATTGCACAGAGCTAGTGGCATTTTTGCATTTTTGAGGAGCTAGACAGAGACGGCATTAAAAACAGAGAAGGCCTTGTGCTTGCGTATGTGTAATTAAGGTGTTCTTGACTTGGCATTTGTTCTCAAAAAGTCTTGACATACCACATGTAAGTGTAACCGCATTGATTCATGAATGATTTATTGATTCAATCGTTGTGTTCCAAAATGTAGTAGGCAGCATTTTAAGACAACAAAAGCGCACGCCTGAAGCAAAAGCTATTCCAAAA
Source organism: Sinocyclocheilus rhinocerous (assembly GCF_001515625.1). Classification (NCBI taxonomy): domain Eukaryota; kingdom Metazoa; phylum Chordata; class Actinopteri; order Cypriniformes; family Cyprinidae; genus Sinocyclocheilus; species Sinocyclocheilus rhinocerous. Next base: position 795,557 of record NW_015670979.1, on the reverse strand, counting down.
GGCAGGCAGCATTAGATATTTCATTTTGCTCAACTTAACTTTATATAATTAATTAAAAAATTATATGTATAATTAAATTATATTACATTATATCAGATTTTTTTTTATTTTTAAAATGAAATTGAAATTACATTGACATCGACTGGTTTTTACAGATGATATCATTGTTTATTAACCTCAGTGCATTGTGGGTCTGTACTAAAAGGTTTATATTATTAAATGTTAACCTAAGTGAAATTACGTCTATATTTTAAGTATAAAATATTAAATTATAATATTATAAATTATTATATCGTATATTTAAGCTTGATGTGTTCAGCTCTCTGGGTCTTGGGTTTAATGCTTTTAATTATTTGAATAATTATTTGAATAATATTGTCTGTTAATAAGGTTGGTCTGAAAGATAACAGCACATATCCATGACAGAAAAGCATAATGTATCTTGGCTTATTTTGATGTGCTAGACACTTCACGCTAGAGCTGCCCACCTGTCAAACGAGTGGAACTGCATGGGCAGCATAGCAGCAGCTTCCCTCTTCAGGGCAGGGTCAGGGTGGTACGGCTGGGGCTCAGGCCCTGCCTCTGCCCCCTCCACCGGTGCTGCCACTAAACTCTTCAGGATCTCCTTCACATTGATTCCCTTGTTGGCCTGGCTGATGCTGGAGATCGACGCGGCCGGTTTCAGAACCTCCACGCCAGGAGGCGACTCCAGCAGGGACTCGCGGGACTTCCTCACCTCTGACGACAGTGTGCACAGCAACTCGCTCATGGCATCCGGGCCTCCAGAGCTCCCACTCAATCCGCTGTAGTCTGCGCCCAGTTCGGAGCCATTGAGAGCACTGGTGACTTGCTCCTCCCCGATGCCGGAGTCAGTGTGAGGCAGCGAGCCTTCCAGGGGAAGATCGTCCAGAGGGGTGGCGGCCTGTCGCTCTCCACGTACACCATCTGTGAAGGAGGATGGGTTTTCTGCAATTTGCACACACATACACTAGTGGTCAAAAGTTTGAATTAAGACTTTTTAATGTTTTTAAAAGAAGTCTCTTATGCTCACCAAGACTGCATTTATTTGACCAAAAATACAGTAAAACCAGTAATATTGTAAAATATTATTACACCTTAAAAGAATTGTTTTCTGATTTGATATATTTCAAAATGTAATTTATTCCTGTGATGACAAAGTTGAATTTTCAGCAGCCATTACACCAATCTGCATTGTCACATGATCCCTCAGAAATCTTTCTAACATGCTGATTTGTTATCAGTTATTGTTGGTGTTCAATTATTAATATTATTATTTATTATAATCATTATCAATGTTTTTGCTGCTTAATATTTTTGTGGAAACCGTGGTATATTTTTTTCAGGATTCTCTGATGAATAGAAAGTTCAAAAGAACAGAATTTATGTGAAATAGAAATTTTTTGTAACATTATAAATGTGTTTATAAGTCCTTGCTGAATAAAAGTATTATTTTTTTCGTTTAATCTCTTAAAGGGTAGTATATTGAGGTTTCCACAAAATATTAAATGTTTTTCACATTTATGTTAAATGTTTCTTAAGCACCAAATCAGCAAATGTGATCCTGGACCACAAAACCAGTCATAAGGGTCAATTTTTCGAAATTGAGATTTATACAGTATATCATCTGAATAAATAAGCTTTCCATTGATGTATTTGTTAGGATAGGACAATATTTGGCTGAGATACAACTATTTGAAAATCTGGAATCTGAGGGTGCAAAAAAATCTAAATATTGAGAAAATCGCCTTTAAAGTTGTCCATATGAAGTTCTTAGCAATGCATATTACTAATCAAAAATTAAGTTTCTATATATTTACAGTAGGAAATTTACAAAATATTTTCATGGAACATGATCTTTACTTAATATCCTAATGATTTTTGGCATAAAAGAAAAATCAATAATTTTGACCCATACAATGTATTTTTGGCTATTGCTACAAATATACCCCAGCGACTTAAGACTGCTTTTGTGGTCCAGGGTCACATATTAGAATGATTTCTGAAAGATCATGTGACACTGAAGACTGGAGTAATGGCTGCTGAAAAGTCAGCTTTGTCATCACAGGAATAAATTTCACTTTAAAATATATTAAAATAGAAAACAGTTATTTTAAATTATAATAATTTTCCACGATATTACTATTTTAACTTTATTTAACAAATAGATGCAACCTTGGTGAGAATAAGAGTCAGAGATAAGAGCAGAGATTCAGTCATTACAGAAGCATTTCAGAGCTGCTTCCGTAAAAGATACAGTATGTGCAGCTCACTGCAGCCTATGCCAAGCAGTTCTTTTCCATCCGAGTATTAATTCAATATTGCACTCAGATAAAGCTTTGCAATAATGCCTTGCACACTTAAGTTGATGAAATCCTCCCTCTGGGGAGTAACTGGATGACTATATAGCAGAGATAATCAGAGACAATTAAGAAATGTCTGAGTGGAAGATGTCTGACTGTATTTAAACACTTATTAGCATTTGTTGGGTGTTTAAGTGGTAAACGACTAAAGACACACGTCTATTGAGTGCAATCAAAGTCTCACAAGATAATGACACTGCAGATGCTATGTTCACCTGTGCTGGTGGGTGAATTAATCTCTTGTCGGATGCTTCTCCCCGATAGGCTGCTGGACCTGCCGATCTCCCGTTGTGGTTCCAGGATGTCCCGGTATTTAGACACCATAAGGACAGAGATAAAGTAGACCACAGCCAGAGCCAGGAACTGAGCCTGTTTACTGTCATCCTATTGAACACGCAGTATGGTTAACAATCATACTGTTCATGTTAACATACATGTTTTGTTTCAGCTCAGCTAAGTGAGTGTCTCACCACGTCTCTGAAAACGACAGCTCGGAGACGATTGATGTCCACGTCCTGCAGCAGTCTGTCTGGGTCTTTGATGGGAGAAAGGTTACGCGGGACATTCTGTGGCAGAGAGGATGAGAGAATCATACACACACACACACACAGGTTTTATTATGTACATAATTGCATACTAGAAGTTTTTATAGCAAAAATGCATTGCTTTTTGTTCGGTTTCTGATGTGCATTTGATGTGTTTTCTGAATTTTGTGTATAGATGCATTTTGCATGCGCAAATGTGTTTGTTCTCTTGTATTTGTGCAGGTGTGTGAGTGTATAACCTTGCTGGCGGACGCTGCAGTCTGTAGGTTCTCCTGGGTCTTGCTGATTGGCAGTGAGGTTTTGCTGCCTCTGTCTCTCTGCCTCTGCCTGCATTCCAGACAGTTCCTCACTGCTACACAACACACTGAGAGGAGACAAACAGTTTTACTAGAACGTCTGCCTTGATATTCACAGCACACCACACAGACATATAACTACACTACCGTTCAAACGTTTTGGGTCAGTACGGTTTTTAAAATTTTTTTTGAAAGACATCTCTTCTGCTCACCGAAGCTGCATTTATTTGATGAAAATACAGTAAAAACAGCAATATTGTGAAAAATTATTATAATTTTTTAAAATTATTTAAAATAACTTTTTTATATCATTTTAAAATGTATTCCTGTGATGGCAAAGCTGAATTTTCAGCAGCCATTACTCCTGTTTTCAGTGTCACGTGATCCTTCAGAAATCATTTTAATATGCTGATTTGGTGAAAACAGTTGTACTACTAAAAATTTTTCTGGAAACCATGATAGATTTTTTCATGATTCTTTTATGAATAGAAAGAATCAAAAGAACAACAATTATTTGAATTTTTTTGAAACAATGCAAAGGTCTTTCCTGTCGCTTTTGATAAATTTAATGCATCATTGCTGCATAAAAATATTAATAAAAAAATAACTTTTGAACGGTAATGAACATACTGAGCTGCACATCATGGCTTTTGCCTTATGGTTTGAAAGCACTTTAAAGGTGAAGTGTGTTCTTTATTAATGCCTAAATACTTTCTCCTATCCCATCTTAATGGAGAGGAAAAAATAAGTGAACCATTCGATCATTGTAAACATTGCAGGTCTGTTTGTTTGATGGCTTCATACATCACATTTTTTTAAACTACTACTTGTAGCAGCATTCATTCAATTTTGTTGCCACAGAAATTATATTCAGTACTTCACCCTTAAGGTACAAAAACCTTACACTGAAACTACTTTATACAGTCAAGGCATTCAGTACATAAAAAAATTTACTATTTGAAATAGTTACATGGGTAAAATTCATCACACATACCTAATCGTAGACACTGGCGCATTAGTCCCCCAGACGACATGTTCTTTTCAGCCTCAATCTCGCTGAAATTGAGAGAACTGGCGAACACGAGCACATCCACCATGGCCATCAGCCGGCTCAGAAATGTGACTGCCGTTTCTGACGACATGCCCTGGGTCGCCTCCACATTCTCAAGCTCCGTCTGGGTCACACACACATACACATAACCGAAGTCCAGAAGTTTAGAAATATATCCTAATAGATTTTAAAGCAAAAAACCCACACACAAACTAAAACACAGAGTAATGCTCACACCTACACAGTATTATACTGCTGACAAGGTGCTGACAAACAAACAAATGTGTGATAGCAGCAAATCAATAATGCCAGGCCAACTTCACATGAAACATGCCTCTCGAAGACATTTAGTTGGGGAGGAAGGTGCTTGGAAAACCTCACACCACTAGAAGGAAGTTCAAACCAGTGTGACACCCATTTGAGTGTGAACGGGTAGTGCTGCAGTGCCGTGTGTGCTTAATCTTTGCAGTGGTCAGGGAACACATCACCATTTTGCAACATCAATATCAAAAGTTCAACATAATTACATGGTGTATTACAAAGGACAAAAGTTTTTGTAAAGCAAAAAGTTGACAAGAACATACCCACTGTGATTTTAAAAAGTCGTGGAGCCTTTCAAGCAGAGGCAAATATGCTTTTAAATTCTATAAAAAGCCTCTTGTGAAAAATACGGGGTGATGGAGATTAACTGCTATCTTAAAACCCACAGCTGAGTACTGAAAATAAAAAAATTGATGTTGAAAACTGGGAACATGCTTGTTGCTAGGAGACATAATAGTGGCGAATAAGAGGCCACACAGTAGTGCATTGTGGGTATGTATAGGGGCGATAGCTTGGACCCACCTCTGCCCCTGTGCCAGAGCTTCCTGGCAGGCTATTAACTTCATTGCTTTTTGTCCCTTTCTGTAAGCAAGAACCTCCTTGTGTCTTTATGACCAACACAGAGGGGAACAAATGAAGCTGACATTTAATAAAGACCCTTATAAACGGACAAATAGAGCCGGGGGGCTCATCACAGCACCATGGTGCGTGCTAATTCATGTAATGCAATTTACTATCAGTATCTGTATGAAGGTTTTCAGTGAATAACAGACGATTATGATGAAGAAGGTCTGATAAGATACTTTATCAGATATGACCACTTTAACTGATCATATTAAAGAATAATGCTAATAAGTTTGCATTTTAATACAACCATAATCTCATATTTAAAGGTGCACTCAGTTTATTTTACTAATTAAAAGAGTTCTACACATGAAGAAAAAAATAGTACTTCTGAAAATATATTTAAAATCATTATCACTCACTATTTACATGGAGAAGGGGCCACCTTTATGAAATCATAGGATCAGCCAGATACTACTTACTGGACACTTTTACATAGATAATAAATTAATTGTGGCTGACCGCAAATCTAAATTTTTTATATGAACCTGAAAACTTATGCATGATGCTGCAATTATCATACCTCTATACCCAGCCCAAGACGACTGGAATATTGGTCAGCTTAACATAAACATGAATTACTGAGTGCAACTCTGAGTGCAATACATATTTCATAAATGTTTTATGATTAAATCGAATGAATGCAGACATAGTCTGAGGCTGAAAAAGACAGAAAAGATGGAAATGATCTGAAATGGATCATACATTCTGAACTGTGGCATTAGTGATATTAAAATGTAACATTAAAAAATAAACAAGACTGTGAATGTTAGAGAAGAATAAATAAATTGGAACTTACAGGGTTTGCACTAACCTTAGAACTCTGTACATGCAAAAGAAACAAAAAAGACAAAAAAAAGAGAGAGAGAGAGAATTAGAGGGAAGGGGAAAAAGGAATTAGAGGCAATACAGACAACAAAAGGATACAAAAGCACAAAATAAATGCTTAATAAACAATAGAGTCAGTCAGAGAACATTTCAGAAAAAGCTGTAAGAATTTTTGCCCGAAATAAAGTTATAAATAAAATAAAAAAGGTTAGATTGCAGGAAAAATGTCAAAGAACGCAGGACAAGGAAGCGGCAAAATTAGGGATTGTGTTCATATTTAAGAACTCAGGGTAAAAGATCCAAAAGAGGATGAAATTTGACATCAGCAGCACTCAATGTTTCTATGTGTAGGCAAAAATACTGATCTGGAGTTAGCACTCTTTCTCTTGAACTCAGTATAAGATGAGACACGTATTGTTTCAGAGGATACAAAAGCACAAAATAAATGCTTAATAAACAATAGAGTCAGTCAGAGAACATTTCAGAAAAAGCTGTAAGAATTTTTGCCCGAAATAAAGTTATAAATAAAATAAAAAAGGTTAGATTGCAGGAAAAATGTCAAAGAACGCAGGACAAGAAAGCGGCAAAATTAGGGATTGTTCATATTTAAGAACTCAGGGTAAAAGATCCAAAAGAGGATGAAATTTGACATCAGCAGCACTCAATGTTTCTATGTGTAGGCAAAAATACTGATCTGGAGTTAGCACTCTTTCTCTTGAACTCAGTATAAGATGAGACACGTATTGTTTCAGCAACCATTCAGCGACAATATAACATTCAGTGATATTCAGGGAATAGAAACAGGAGCAACTTTTTTTCTTCTAGAAGATTCTAAATGATCCAATTACAGCCCTTCCAAACAAAAAAGAAAAATCAGCCACTAAAAAAGAGGTTTTATAATTCAAGGATGTTGTACTGATGTGAATATCCACTAGGGGCCGCTCAAGTGCCACTTACAGATGGGGAGGTGGCAGCAGAGAGCAGGGGAAGGATCCCGCCACACGCTATAATGATGTTATCAACCATCTGAGAAATTAGGTGGATGGTGTTGTGGACAAATATAATGTTCTCGTTACTGTTTACGAAGTCCATGACCGATTTCGTAGAGTGACTGAGAGAAAAAGAGAACAAAAGAAGACAGTAGTGAAGCAAGACCATGTAAAAGCATATAACATGTTAATCTTTTCAGAGTTTTACTGTCAAATGACACAAAAGAGGTTACAGAGAACTAGATTATAAATAACATCCTTGCTGTTAGTCTTAGAACAACCAATCAGATTTTACAGACAGGGCAAGGAGTAGGGTTAGGGTTAGGGGTTTCAGAAAAGTTGTTCCAGAACAACACAAGCTGTTCATCCAGGAAAATGTCTTAGCTGGTAATTTCTGAAGGCCAAAAACTCTCATACCTCCTCCACATGTGTACGTCACTTTCCAGGGCAAACAACAGGTCAGTGAGAAGGCGTTGATGCATGGGTGACCATTTGAATTCTGGGATACGGAACATGGTAGTTCGAGGGCCAGGGCTGAACTGCCGGCGCTGTTCTTCTGTCATCGGCATGCCCCTGAAGCCCAGATCCACACGGAGGTCCCTCTCCATCTGACCCGACATACGACCATGAAGAGCCTACAGGAAAGCAGCAATTCAATCATTCATCCAAGCCATTGGCTTTGTTTGCTTGTTAGTTCATTACGGCATTCATTTGTCTACTTAATTTTTCTGGTTCTAAACCAGATTGAGACGCAACTTATTTAAAGGGTTAGTTTACCCATATAACAGTCTATCCTTGGTGGAATACAAAAGGAGATGAATTAAAAGGGTCAGATGATGCGATTTACAAGCTGTTCGTGAATAGATAAGATTCCTAAAGTTGCAAAGACTAAAGTCTCAAACCCAAAGAGATATTCTTTATAAAAGTTAAGACTCATCCACGCCCTCCTAAAACGCCTCGTTTAAACACGCCCCTACATGTCTACGTCACTGTGTGGGAAGATTTGCATAAC
>NW_015670979.1:776711-787051 GCF_001515625.1 Sinocyclocheilus rhinocerous | reverse complement strand
CGCTCCGGCCGGACAGGGCATCACAATTATGGTAAGGGGCGTAACATTTCCGTCACACGCTTGAGGTATTCGGCCAATCACAATGCACTGGATAGCTGGCCAATCAGAGCACACCTTGCTTTTTCAGACCGATGAGCTTTGTAAAAATCGAAAGGCGTTTCAGAAAGGCGGGGCATAGAGGAGAAACAATAATGTACAGTATGTGGAAAATAATGTGTTTTTGAACCTTAAACCACATAAACACATTGCATTACACCAAATACACAAAATAATGTTCTTTTTAGCAACGTCATATGACCCCTTTAACTTCTTTCGTTACTACTTTTTTTTTTTTTACATCCTCTAAATATTCTCCTTTCCCACAAATTTCAAATCTCATTAGTGTCAAGGGTGTTTAACCCTGCTCCTACAGGGCCACCTTCCAGCAGAGTTTAGCTCCAGCCCAAATTAAACACACCTGATCCAGCTAATCAAGGTGTCCAGACTCACTAGAAACTCACTGGAAAAGAGCATCATGAACATTCTTCCTAACATGTCTTCTTGTATTCCACAAAAGAAAGAAAGCCATACAGGTTTGGCACAACATGAGGGTGAGTAAACCTTTCCAAGAATTACCATCGGTGGGCAAACACAACAAATAAAAAATAAAATCAAAAGATATAATGAGTGATTCGCACCTGCGTGGTGGCTGTAGTCTGAATCTTCTTAATTTCTTTGTCCTTTCCATCGTCGGATCTCTCTGTGTCTGAAGTGGTGCTGGCTGCGTCCCCTCCGCTCTTTCCTGCCCTGGCCTCCCCAACCTCTTGCTCCAAACACTCTGCTGTCCTGGCTGCAGCCTGAGCCTCGGTTTCTGCCAGTGTGCTGATGTCCGCCAAGGAGCTGTGCAACTTAAACCCATCATCTTCTGTTAGGCCACTTGGGGTTTGAACCAGATCTGAACCACAAGAAGTCATGTGGGCCAGCAGGCTGAGGTCGTCACTGGCGCTTGAAGTGTGTGGAGTTGTTGGACAATGGGGCTGTTCAGGGCTGGGCAGCACCAGGGGCTCCGTCGACGCCAATGAGGGAAGCAGCTTCTCATCCACCTTGGGGAACAGGAAGCCATTGTTGCTGGGAACGCTGTCCTTTTCATCTGCCAGTGTGATTAGAGGACCCAGGTTCCCATCGTCTTCAGTCAATCCCACCACAACGCTTTCCTCCTCTTTGGGGACAAGACTCCCATTGAGCTTGTGAACTGCTGCACAGTAGGCGCTGTCCAACAGCGAGTCTACTTCCACCAAGGGACCATTCTCCATGCCACCTCCTCTTCCAAGAACCTCCGGGGACAGATCCAGATCGTCTAATTTAACCTCTGTAGCCTCCACCTTCTCAGCTTTGATGTCCACCAGCAAGTCATGGACTTCCACACGTACCCCTGCGGCCGACCTTTCAGCTTCGCCCTCTGGACCTTTGGTCTCGGCCAGCAGGTTCCGAGAGTCTGCGTTTTCTCCATAGTCTGCCTCGCTCTCTGGTGTTTGCGTCTGAGATGTGTCATCGATCTCGCGGATCTCCAGGTTTCCGTTGACAGTGGTGGGTTGGGCGGAAAGGCCGGAAATTGTGCTGACGGAACCTTTCTTTCCTTTCTTGATGTTCTCTTCCTCTTGTCGTTGGTACTCCTCGTACATCTTTGCCAGGTACTCTTTGTGCGCCTCATAGGTCACCTAAAGAGGTGGGTAGTAGTGGTTGTAAGTCTACCTTTGTGCTAGTCTACTTTCCAAGCAGATTTTTATCTTATCATCTTCACCATTAGATGGATTCAACTGGATCACTTTATCCAATTAGAAAAAAAAAAGACTTGTCCGTTTAACTAAAATCAAATACAATTACTGTTAGTAGTATGACCAAAAGACAAGGCCATAGAGTGGAGACGCTAAAAATAACAACTGTTTCATCCTTCACTGACATAAGAAATGCATTAAAACCATTAAATATGATTTTACGAAACTAAATATATCAAGAAAAGAGCTAAGAGCTGCAGATTGGTTTGCTCTAACCTTGGAGTGGGCGATGGAGAGTGTGTCCACCCACACGCGCCAGCCTCCCCACTCATACTTGATGGCATGGTAAAGCAGGATACGGAATATGTTGTAGACCATTTCAGTGATCTTCTGCTCCTCTGGGTTCTTTGGGTTAATGTAGCCCAGAGAGAACATCCAGTCCTGCCACACTGAACACTGCAGCAGACACCTACACACATTACAATGACACCATGATGCCAATTTAGATAGAATGGACTAATTCTTCACTCATGCAGAATGTTAACTGATGTAAAAGATCTGCCGCTAAATTTTTACGACACCTGTTTTTAACAGTGGCTATACACTAATGGAAAACATGGTTTTCGAAAGATACTAAATTTATGCATGCTCATTTCCTCTATTTTTACATTTAAATTACCTTTGAGTCATCTAATGCTCAATTTAAGTTAATCTTCCAAAACACTATTACTTTAATAACACCGTTAAATGTAATTTTTTAAACATTTAAAAATCAATATCCATATCCATTTTTCATACTCAACATTAATGTTGTGATTTTATTTTGTATTCCTTTTTTTAATAGTGTGTGAAATATTGCAAATTATGCTCTGATAAATATTTCAAACAGTCGTAAGCTATATTATAGTCCCATGACCTAATTATTACCCCATGTTGAATTCGTTCCAGTAATGGAAACCTGGAAACCTTCACTCTATGTAATCAGAACTAAATCAAATCTAAACTTAGAGAATCACTCTGTAAACAAAAGCTGAACGCATCAGAACCACATAAAGACAAACAGCCTACGCAAAGTACTAAGGAGGGAGTGGTTTATGATTGTTAGAACTTGCTGGAAATACTCCTCTCATCTCAGATTCCAGACACGTCTGCTCACTTCAGAATGCCGGGCTTGTTATGGAATACAGAAACAAGCAGTCCCACTTCACCACTGCTAAAATAGTGTGTGAAATATTGCAAATTATGCTCTGATAAATATTTCAAACAGTCGTAAGCTATATTATAGTCCCATGACCTAATTATTACCCCATGTTGAATTCGTTCCAGTAATGGAAACCTGGAAACCTTCACTCTATGTAATCAGAACTAAATCAAATCTAAACTTAGAGAATCACTCTGTAAACAAAAGCTGAACGCATCAGAACCACATAAAGACAAACAGCCTACGCAAAGTACTAAGGAGGGAGTGGTTTATGATTGTTAGAACTTGCTGGAAATACTCCTCTCATCTCAGATTCCAGACACGTCTGCTCACTTCAGAATGCCGGGCTTGTTATGGAATACAGAAACAAGCAGTCCCACTTCACCACTGCTAAAATATGCATTGTGATTTTGGTATGCAGTTGTAACCATGGCAGCAGCTGACTGAGTGGGCCTGGATGCATGGTGTGCCGTGGGCTTATTTAGGATAGAAGTGTGCAGACACACACATACACACTCTCTCTCTCAATGTACCTAAATCTTATTAATGAGCAAATAAGGCTAACCTGAGTCCAACAGGTGACAGTCAGGCTTAGCCTCCACAGGAGCCCATGAAACGGAACAATGCAGAGAGAATGCCACTACAAATCTTCATTCCTTAATGCATTAATTATGACACTAATTGATTTAATAGGAGGGAGCATCTTTCCCACTGAGAGGGAGAGGCTAAATGCTTCTGATGTTTGCATACAGCTTGCTTGTGTAAACATATTGTAGTGTCTGCATATGTCTGGGTTTCTGTGGGCATGTTTGTACGTAAGAGGGGAATTGTATGATGTGTGATTCATCTTGTGAAATTCTTTTGTATGTTTATCTATAAATATTAGGTTTTGTTTGTATGTGTGTCAGGGGTGTTTTCTCAGAGGATCTAAGGGAGGAAGTGCCTTTTTACTCAACAGTAAAAAGTTATGAATTGTTTGCTCATTGATATTCAATGCTAAATGGCCTTCTATTGGCCTTAACATGAAAAAACTGTACATTCAGAACATGAATTTACTTTAGACAAAAAACCTAAACACAGATTTAGTATTCACCACTAGTGTATATAAACAGCTTACCGTCTGTTCTCTCTGCTGTTACTGAAGAGTTTGATCATGTCGGACAGGAAGAGGCGTCGTACTTCCATCAGCTCAGCGCTGGGGGAGGAACTTTTAAGCAGCGTAGCCATAACCTTCAGAATCACTGAGAAAATCAAAAAGAAGGAGAGAGAGAATTGAGAGAGAGATTGATCTGATGTGTGTTGAAATTGATCTGATAAAATAACTAGAAATGAAATGAACATCAGACTTACTGGGGTTTTGGATCTTGACTGTAGAATCGGGTTCTGGGTGAGGCTTATGCACCACCTGAGTGCAAACCTGTTCTGTTAAGATCTACATTAGACAAAATTCAGTTTGATTAGATCAGAAATCAGTTATTCAAATACACATTATCATCATTCTTATAAATATATTAAAGATAAGGTTTCAGAGAGAACGCTCTCAAGGAAGCCTTAATAATTTGTTAAAATATATCTGAATATAAATAATAATAATGAATAATATTTTTGCTAACACATTATTTAATATATTCTATTTTAATACACCATATTCCTAAATTGCCCGGCACTTGGATATTATCATTTTAATAAACAATGCTGTTTATCATAAAGCTGCTTCAAACACTTTTCATGCCTAAAAAAACCTTTTACTCTTGGTAAAATCACTGCATGCATGGCCTCGTGGCTCATTGTTTTAATAACTGTGGCAATAAATATTTATTAATAGATATAAATGATTACAATGGCACCATAAATTTATTAAAATGCATTGAAGTGTATTTTCCCCTCGTTTTACACAGACATGAATATTTCTTGTTATTGGACACTTCTGCTTCTAGTAAAAATTAATCATGGTAGTTATAATCATATAACCATATAGAGAATTTCTACAATGGATTCTCCATTTGTGACAGCTGCCATATCACAGAGAGCAAAACATACTGAGAGGACCTTTAGAAATACCTTTATAATGCATTGTATACAGAAAGTGTTTAACCTAGAACCGTTTCGTTCAGACAAGTGGATACCTCATAGAGCGTGTTGTAGGTGGTGATGGTCACAGTGCTGGTGTGCATCATTAGTCGCTCTCCGAGCAACGTGAAGAGGCTGTGTGTGTGCATGATCTCCACCTTCCCCCTGCACACAGACACACACACACACACACACACACACACACACACACACACACACAGAGCACAGGGGGAGATGAGATAAGAGGCGCATGTGACATGTTGTTTGCAGTGACATTGACAATGCAAAGGCAGGTATAAACTCACTCACTGGTTCAATTTTACCCCACAGCCTTCCACACCATTAAGATCAATGAGGAGACGCAAGCAACTGGCACACTGATGTGATTAGAAGTGACATCGCACTCCTCAAGGGCACACACACACACAACACACAGCTGTCAGTGGCCCTCTTACAGCCTTTCAGAGACATCAGTGTTCCCGAGCACATCAGTCAGGGGGAGGGGACATGACAGCACAAAGACCGCCGGACAAATACATTTAATTCACCACTCAGACAAGGCTGAAGATGCATATGACAAATTAATATGCAAATTAATGACACACACAGTTCTGCACGTGGGCGTGTCTAACATAAAGCTAAATTTCCTAAATATTAGTAATAAATAAAAAAAATGGGGAAAAACAAGTTTGGGAAATGACACTAACCAGATTTTATTATATATTCTATTTGAAGGATTAACAAGTGTTTTTTTTTTTAATAATCTGATTTTATATTTAAGCAGGAAAGTGTCTGAATTATGATGAATAACCTTAAAGGGGTCATATGATGCTATTTTAAAGATCATTATTTGGTGTAACAGAATATGTTGACACTTTAATGTTCAAAAAACACATTATTTTTCAAATATTGTACATTATTGTAGGTCCTCTATGCCCCGCCTCTCCTGAAACCATGCCTTCTTTCTTTGCGTGTATATTTGGGCGGCATTATGCAAATATTTCCACATCGTGACGTAGACATGTGGGGGCGTGTTTGAACAAGGCATTTTAGCCCGGTTTGGATCAGCCTTCTCTTTTAGATAGAATAAATCCTTTTGTGGGAGACTTTGAGCTTTGTAACTCTGCAGATCATATACATGCACAAACAGCCACATAACACATTAAAGAAAAGGAGAAATCGCATCATATGACCCCTTTAATACATTGTAAAATAAAACAAAGATTATTTCAGTCTTATATATTTATATTTAAGTCTTTCTCCTTCAAGATTTCACATTTAATTTGATTTGTTTCTTGGAATTTCTATGTAATTAATTGTGATATTTACTAGCAATTTCTGTGTGAAAATAGTTTAATTACCAAATTGTTTTCTTTGTAGCATATTGTCTAAAGCTCTGCCTTGCCGGACACACGAACTGTCAGGACAAATATTCCAGCAGTTGCTCATGCTTTTAACACTTCCTGTCAGCTACAGAACACTTATTCTCTAAATTTCCCCTCCTGAAAGGGTCGGGTCATTTCTGTCCATGCGGAACCTTTTGAACTCCTAAAACTCCAGCTGTGTTGTAATTGAAGGGACTATTTCTATAAAGAGGTTATAATGTATGAGACTTTCAGAAATATGCACTGCTTAAGCTCAAGAACTTGAAATGAAGAAACTTAACATGACAATTAACCGCACAGTAGGAATGACCCAGCTGAGGTTTCTTTGTGTGCTAACATACCAAATACAACTTTGTATGCTCATATACAAAGCAAGGTCTTCACACAAATGTTTTGATCATTAATACTCACTTGTGTCCCAGATGTTTCAGGAAGTAGCCGAGAACTTTGAGAGCTTGGACTCGTATGCTCTCGCTTTTGGAGGCCAGGAGCTTGTAGATGACTCTGAAAAGTAAATAACGGAGATACATAAATTGTGGGAAATGTGGTTTCATTATTGAATCATTGCAGATTTGCATCCTGTGTTTTCACTTGCTGTGCAGTTTGAGAAATATAGATGCGAGTGAGAGGAGTAAACCATGGGTTAACTGGCTGGTTACCACATTCTTCAAAATATCTTCTACCAAAGAAAGAAGGTTACTTGGAATGACATGAGGTTGAGCAAATGATGACAGAATTTTTATTTTTGAATGGACTATAACTATGGAAAACTATGGAAAAATTATGAGAACAATCGGGATTACATATCAATTGACAGCCTTAGTAATAAAATGCCATAAAGATACCCAGAGGGTGTGAATTCATAGGGTGGGCAGTTCAAACAAGCACTTAAGTCCCTTGCGATGGGTTGTGAGGCGAGAGGGAATGTGATTGATGCAGCTGTGACAGCCCAAATCTATTTCAATTACGTAATCGGACTATGCAAGAGCTGTTTGTCCCCGAGGCCTCACCGTATTCCATTCCTCTGGTCGAAAGCAGGGATCATGGAGGCAGGGTGCTCAGACATGAGCGCGACCAAGAGCTGGAGCACATCATGGATGTTTTCATCCTGCCGGAGAGAAAAATGAACAAACAGACAGTGAACCAAACAACAGTAGACTGTAACGATCCACCAGATACCCTTAAAATGTCTGGGTGTTATATAATGCTGCACTTAACTAGCAGTTTTCAGGATTGTTTTCAATCAAATGGCTGCAGAGATGGTGCATTACTGCAATTTCATGGGACTCAAAGCATTAATGCAGCTTTCAGGATAAAATTAGCACCTTCCTGATGGACTTAAATACTTCTGACTCCTAAGGTGAACATTTCAGCCTTCCAGACAAATTAAAGCAGCTTGTTTTTCTTAAAGAACATGGAACAAGGTTTGTTTAATAAAGGCTAAATAAAAGTAGACCACAAGACCTTTGCTCCGTTTATTGATCAGTTTTACCTCATGCATGGTTAGCAGGTAGTTTAATATGCTCTGCAACTCATCTTCCTTTACTCCTCGGTCCTAAAAGAAAAAGGAAAGCACACAAAAATTAGATATATGCAGGCCCACATTATAATTTGTCTAATTTTTCTAGATCTAATTTTTACACAGGTTTATTTTTACTTTTGATAAAAAAAATGTCCTTTAAATGTGGTCAATATGTCATTTTATTTATTTTTTAGTCCATTTAACTCAGACTTAAATTGCATAAAACATTAGCTGACAAAAATAAAAATGTCAAACTGCAACAGAACAAATTTTAACTGAAATTTTAAAATGTTAAAAGTAATGGAAATGTGTATCAAACATAGAAAAAATCCAAACCATACAAAAATACAACAAGAGTTACTATATTGTGAATTATTCCTAATTTAAAGACTTCTATTAATAAAAAATAAATGTATTATTATTATTGATAATAATAATAAAAAAAAATCTATTTTTTCCCCTTTTAACATTTTCCAGTATATATTAGTTATTCGCTTTGTTGATGCTTGAGTTAAAGGTTTTTAAGGCAACTTATTAAAGGTCTTGCAATGTATTTCTTACATGCTATGGACATCGGCTGTAAAATCATCTATGTTTTGACTTTTAAACAAATACTTTGATATTTATATAATTGACACTTAATTGATACTTAAGTTGGGTTTTTCAAGGTTCTGAATGAATAGGAAAACATTTGATGTTGCGGGTAGCTGCATTACATTGTGTTAGCGTGAGTCTCAATGCTTTGTTTGGTGAAGTGAAGGGCATTCGTGATGGATTGGGGCCATTATTACAAGCCGCTCACAATGCTAATAACTGCACGAAAAGCGAGAAAAGGTGGAAGGGGGCAGAATATAATAGGAACGAAACAAAAAGGCAGCGGCTAAATGAAAAAAAAAAAAAAACGTTCTGCTTGGCAACCACATCATGCTTCTCAAAACAGGACGATAGCGTGTACACGTAACACACTCATTGCTTTGTGTCGAGTGATGATCCATAATGCAATTCTCTCCGTGTTGGCCTCATCAAGCCATCTGTATTGTTTTTAAACAAAGGCAAATAAACAAATTTCTGCACGACTGCCTTTCAAACTGGATCAAATTTCAGGGAAAAATTAGGATAAATTGTGTTATTTTAACAAAGCAAACGTGTCTTCTCGCTGTCACTGCTTGGGAACTAATGCATTTTACCCAGGCTGCCTGAATCATTGACATGTCAAATAAAATCCGTTTTGAAGAACAAAATGCTGATGCTGATAACAAGGCAGAGCAGAAATGACATGGAATATGTTACCACATGTGTCAAATATGTTTTTTAAAGTTTTATTATAAAGTCTAACTATAAAATATTCATCAGGGATATTTCTTTTTCCTTTCTGATACAATCTTTGATGAATAGAAAGTAGTAATATATCAATAATTGCAATCAAATACATTTGAAATGAAATACAAAAGGCACAATAAATACTATATATATATATATTTAGCTACCTGTGCCCTTCAGCAAGTAGAAAATATACAGAAATTGAATAAAGTTATCAAACACTAAATTCTAAATTAAATATAGTTGAATCCTTAAAGCTATAAAAGTTATTAATTTCCTCTTTTTTTTCTTTTGTTCTTTGATGAACGGACATCACAGCAGCTGGGTTAATAGGTTATTTTGGGTGCAGTTTCTTTAAGAGCTGCCACTGCTGAACGTGACGCGGATCTGACACGCATCGTATTTTCTCTCAACTCTCTTTACCTTTTCTGACCCACTTCAGGTCTTAAAGTCTCTATTAATGAGCTGACGAGCTGAATCGGGTGTGTTAGATGATGGAGACAGTGCCTGGGTGCTCCAGGACAGTTTTGAAAACCATTGCTTTTCAGAGATATGTTCTCTGAAATGTTCTTCATTTATGTTCTTAAATGTGACTCATCTATAACAAATACTTACATGCATGCACAGTTTTAAGGCAACTTTAATCGCCTTTTTGGTAATTTCATGACTTAACTGACCACCAGTTTTAAGGCAGCTTTAATCGCCTTCATGACTTAACTGACCACGACACTGCATGCACGTCGTTTCCTTCGCGCTTTGATATGAAATGATAAAGGCCACAGCGCGCGCCGGCGCCTTTGTGCGTGCAATTGAAGAGCGCGCGCCCAGTAGCCTACAGTACCGTTTCCGCGCTCGTTTGACTCGCGCCTGGCGCTGAGGTGAAGTGGAGTGTGCGTCTGAAACGTCTCCTGTTTGATGTGCTCGTAAAGACGTTCTGAGACTAACAAGAAAAAAGAGACAGAGGCAGCAGTTGTGAGTGGGGTGGCCAATACTAGCCCCGCCCCTGCGTTAACGGCGTTAAATATTTTTTACGCGTTAAACTGAAAAAATTAATCGCCTGCGTTAACGCGCTAATTTTGACAGCCCAT
>NW_015670979.1:731572-776664 GCF_001515625.1 Sinocyclocheilus rhinocerous | reverse complement strand
TATATATGTATATGTATATATATATATATATATATACTTACACGTAAATATATAAAAATATGAAAAATATTTATAAAAAAATCTATAATGATTTTGTACGGTCTCACCTTGAGAATGAGCTGTTTGAGGAAAAGAAGCATAAACGCCCGCAGGGATATAATCTCCTTCTGAGAGGGCCGTGGACCATCTGTAAGAAAACACAGTGGTTTACAGCGATTACATCGGTTGCACACATCTAAACTCTTAATAAACACCTGCGTATGGTGTTTAATATATGCGAGACTCTTAATATATGCTATTAATCATAATCAATGAACCAAAAAATTAACAATGCCTTATGCCATTTTGATTCCTAATTCTCCGTTTAAGCTTGTTGGAAAAACATATTTACGCGGCTGACTTCATAAAATATCTTTGAATATTTCGCAAAACTAACAGCTGAAAATCATGTGACTCATCTATTAATGAACAAACTAAAACTTCTATAAAAAATTTCAGGACAAGGGAAAAGCCGCAGGTTTCTTGCGATGGGTTCGAACAGAATTCAGTACAGCGACACACAAAACACAAGAAAAACAAAACCAGCACTTAAGACGCAGCTTAGGGAATACAAACCCCTAAATGAACCGCAAACCCCATTTCCAAACCACACAATCACCCTATTTCTCTCTCTCTTTTACAATCCCTCACTATCTTTCTCAAATAGACACACGAGCACTCCTCATCTTTTATTGAACGTGCAGCGCCCAGACGTTACAAAGCTGCCATGAAAAATTGACATCACTCTCTGTATGGAAAGCCAAAGTGTAACAGAAAGCTCAGTGCATGTGTGTGATGTAATGAAGCAGTTCAGCGTCCTCCCCATCTCAAGCCATGTTCATCCCTACATCAGGTGTGTGGCGCCTTTGTCCTTGCACTGCAGTTCAGCACTCTGTGTGTAGTTACACACATTTGTACGCTATGAACGTGGTCAAGGTCTATTTGTAGCCAGGTACATCCCTTGACCTTTCCCAGCTGCAATGATTTGGTGCAGTGAGAGAATTGATGATCGGGTGTAGACTGTGCTCTGCTTGAGATCTGGAGGAAGAGATTTGTCTCGGGTCAGTGTATGTGTCCCATAGTATTAAGCAGGATGACCACCTTACAGCATCCCAAGGGTCAAAGCAAGGCCAGTTGGGACGATCAATCAGTGCCTGTTATCATAACAGATCTGCTGCATACTTAAGAATATAAAAAAATATTTGTCAATGATTGTTCTGTGTGAAAATGTGCTTACAGATATGCAAACGAATGCTTAGTGAAATGCAATTAGAATTAGATTAACACTGTATTTGTCGGCCAAAAGTTTGTTAATTTACATTTACATATTTAAATCATTTGAGTTTTAAAATCCAATTAAGGCCAAACATAAATTAAAAGAAGTCTAAATTAACACTACGTTGCACAGAAACAAACACACTCACTCTACAATGTGACAGACCCATGCAACATCATGGGAAGGGCAACAGGGTTGCCATGGTGACGGGCTCTGCATCTAACAGAGATAAGCAGCCACAAGTCACAGTGTTATCTGAAGTACACAGAGAAGGGAAGAACCAAATGCAACTACAGGCTTGTCTAAACGGGCCAGTACATCCACTATATATTATAATATAATGGACGACATCCAAAAACTGAAGTACATGCACAGCTTTTACCAAGCCTGCAGATAAAAAAAAAAAGTACATTTTCACGTTTTTAAATTACTTTTGCGCTCACTTAAAATTAATCTTTAAACACATTCTAAATGTAATCCTTGGTAATTCTCAAAATGAATATCCATTTCTCATACTCTACTTTATAATGATGCATACATTCACTTGTAGCATTAAAAAAATTATTTTTAAGTGTTTTCCTTTTAATTTACTCAGACAAAACAGTCTACAATTTTGTATATTGACCTGCATTGGCCAGAACTGTAATATCAGTGCATCCCATATTATATATACAGTATATATATATATATATATATATATACTGTATATTGTTTTTAATGAATTCATTAAAATTTAATTAATATGGATAAAAAGTGACAGGAAAGACTTTCAAATTGTTACAGTTACAACTTTTAAGGTTACAAATGTCTATTTCAGAAAAATTCCTGAAAAAATCTATCACATTTTCCACATACATTTCAACAATGTTAATAATTAGAATAATTAGAAATATTTCTTGAGCACCATATCAGCATATTAGAATGATTTCTGAAGGATCATGTGACACTGAAGACTGGAGTAATTCAGCTTTGCCATGACAGGAATAAATTATATTTTAAAATGTATTAAAATAGAAACTGTTATAATATTTCACAATTTTTCTGGTTTACTGTATTTCTGAAAAAATAAATGCATCCTTGATGAAAATAATTTTTTTAAGCAAAAAATATTTTACCAACCCCACAACAGTAGTGTACCTTTGCTGTCATCTTGTGATGGCTAAATTTAATTACAGCATTTAGCGGATTTTAGTCTTAGTGTTTTGTTTTTCATTTATACTGTATATACAAAACAGTATTAATTTTAATATCTACCATTTATTCACTATCAGCCAGAACATAAGAACAATAATCAGCTTATTTGTATTGGCCAGAATTTTTATATTAGAAGCTTTTATATACAATACCATTTTATATGCTTATTTACCATAATCAAATATCATATCAGCATTATGTCTGCCATCAGATATGTTGCTTTTTAAATACGTTCATTGTTTACTTAAATGTCACATGTAAACTAAACAAATACAGTTGAGTTGAACAAGCAGATCATGGTGATCAGCTGTTTAAGGGCTAACGTTTATAAGCGTGTCAGATCAGTAAAACACATCATGAGGCTGTTATAGATGTTGGATGCTACAAATCGTTCACTTCAGACTTTAAAGCATTACTATACCATCTATCTAACTCAGAGACTCACCTCTGGGAATGACAGGCCAGGATGGAGAAAGAGAGAGATGGCAAACAGATGGAAGAACTGACAGATTTTGCATGTGGCATTTGGGAAAACAGTGAGAAGGAAGGAGAAACAAATGAAAGATGAACTACAGCAGGTACGAGAATGAGAAAAGAAGTAAGAGAACTATCAAATCAGAAAGTGGAAAACACTGAAGAGCGAGACAGAGAGAAAGTAATCTTGAGAACAAACCGGATTAAGAATGAAGATGAGCACCTTAAGTCTGAGGAACAAAAGTTGCCCAGGACACTAAAATAGACCGAGACAGAGGGAGAAAAAGGAGTGGGCAGAGTTTCAAACTTCATTCATGCTTAATATTGCTGGCTGCCTTTTTGTAGACACACTCTCCACCCTGCCACAACATACCGGTTAGCGTATGTGAGGACTTCTGAACTGCTCAGCTGTTCCCAGAACATGTTTATTTCCTCTGTGGTATTTTGTTTTGTTCAAAAACAAAATGATCATGAGATCTCACTATCTAGGGATTTCATTTAGGCTAATTTCGCTACCTGATCCTGTCGACAATGTGTAACTATTCTGTACAGTATGACGTAAAGTGTAAAGGATTCCTGTGAGGTGGTAAATTCTACAAATAGACTTGTTTGAGGACTCACCCAGGCCTTTAGGGGTGATACCGCTGCTTTCCAGGGGGTTGCTGGCCCAGTAGTAGTACTTGAGGGTGTGCATGAGCTGCAGGACGGTGCCCACTCTACGGATGGTGCTGTAGATGGTGGCGGTGCCAATGAATTCTGCCGACAGGTACGTGTAGAGGGAAAGTTGAACCTGAGAAATGGAAAACACACACAGTGGATTACACGATTTAAAATGAGCTGAAAGGGTTGTAACAAAATTCTGATAGGCCAATACAGAGTCAACGCCATGCTTAAATACATATGCTGCATTCACGCCATGTCATAATTACGATCATTTCGAGATGACAACATGTGACATTCTAATCGGAGTTGGTCACATCCTTGGACTCGTATATATGCATTTCTATGGCAACATTATCAACACCTAAACAGCAGCTAAATGAATCTGAGGCAGTCAGGTGGTACAGTGATCACATGGTACACATCATAGCTCTTAGAAAATTCCTAGTTTACAAGTTGTAATCATGAGTTCTACAAGTTGGTATCTCGAAATTACGGTAATTACGACATGGCGTGCACGCACCTATAGTACAGTTTACTTGTCATGGAATATATTTTCTAGCAGAAGGATGATTTTTAATTAAATGCTTAATAAACTAATTTGTGTAATAAAACAACATTATAATGAATACTTTGTCTTTAATATTACAATATAATTTTTAAAATAATTAATATGAATTTTTAAATAAAAATATGAATATATTTAAATATATATTTTTAAAGCAATAAGGCACTCAAAGCAATGCTAAATTGTAAATAGCACCTCAAAATATAATCATCACCCACACTACCATTCAAAACCACAATATATTTTTCTAAAAAAGTTGAAATTGAAAAGGTCTGTAACATTATGAATGTCTTTACTGTCACTTTTGATCAAATAAACACATCCTTGCTGAATAAAAAGAATTAGCTTAAAAAAATTCTCTAACCTCAAACTTCTGAGTGTTACTGTATATTACGCTACTGTTCCTTTGGCTGAAGCAACTGACAATCATTTCATGAGTCAGTAAATAAATATGAAAAACACAGCACATCCGAGTTAGATTTTTCCCTTTTACAAAGTTGTTCCTGTGAAGAAAATGTTCCAGTGTTTCTGTGTAAAAAGCCATTCTCCTGAAGCCATCCCTGTGGGACCCTCACACATACACACACACAGACATGTGTATCCCACATTTACACACAGCCATTTCTTACACTGATCAACATGGACATGCTAATTAGGCTCAGGCTTAATGAGGCTGCTGTGGAAACCAACTTTTATCAGTGTGTTTAATCTCATGTTTGCCCCAGCCTGCTGATTCAGGTCAATATCATGGGGACATTTCCCCCCTAACTTAATTACAGCTTTATACGCAAGCAGGTCAAAGATAAAGCAAGAAAACCAGGACCTCACAATGACAAGTTGAATCCACTAGGCTTTTTACATGTTCTAATGAAAATGTAAGCAGTGCCTGAGCAAAGTTCACCGCCAATGTGTCTGCTAAGGTGTTATGAATGTTTTATTTTTTTAACAAATTCCTTTTTTTCACATCAAGGTAGAACACTGAAAAGTGTGAAATCTGCCTCAAACTGAAAAAGCTGATCTATAGCTTGAAGTTTTCTTTCTCCGTAGCAGTAATATTTCACATATCTGCTTCCTGCACTCAAGCCTTCACTTCATCTCTCTATTTTTCATTCCCTCTGGATGTTTCTTCATTCTCTCTCTCATAAAGGGCTGTAGTCGCTGCAGGATATTCACTCTTCTGCGTGGACGGGTGAGGGAACAAAAGTGGACGATCGTTTCTTCCTGCAGTCATGTTTCCTAGGTCATTATCCAATAATTGAGCCTCTCTGCTTTTGTAGAGGAACGGCACTTTTTTCCCCCAAATTTGTGGATCAAGTGCCTTTGAATACAAAGCTTACGCACACACTTCACACCTCGTAAACTCGACGGATAAAAATATCTAGAAGCATATGCTTTGTGCAATCAAGTACACAAGTTCTTCAGACATAATGTAAGCTGACTGCTTGGGTTAGAATATCATTAACACTTATACTCTTATAAAAGGTCCTTTGGTGGTGGTTCCATGGGGCACAGATGGTATCAAGACTATATATTACATATATTGCAGGTCCTCTTAATGAAACAAATGATGAAACAAATGGAAGAAATCCAATTATATTAATGTGAAAGATGTAATTAAAATATTGATCCTCTGAATAGCAATACAGTGTGAAAATTTCCTGTAAGTTTCCTTGGTGAGCATAAGATACTTCTTTCAAACCGACTTCTGAAAGTTACTGTAAAATACTATTCCAAAATAACATTATTATACTTTGAAATAATATTATTATATACTAGTAAATAAACAAGTTTGTAAAAATAACGACAATGGCTATGGACAAGGAAATATTCAACAACAATGGACAGTTGTGAAATGTGACTGTTTTTTTTGTGTGTTTTTTTTTACCTTTAGCGTGTGTGGGACGAGCTCACCTTAGCTGGTGTATGGATCCAGATGGCAGCATTAAACAAAACGTGATCACACAGCTGCTTCAGTAAAGGAGCTCCGTGAGTCAACCCATCTAGATACTTGGCAAATGACAGAAACTGCTCCAAAACTGCCCTGGTGATGTGTACCCGAGAAGACTAATGAAGAGAGAGAGAGAGACAAGTGTCAGACAGAGAAAGTGAGAGACACAGCATAGAGCGAGACAGACCGTGTGTTTCAGGCTTTTGACATTTTTATTAACAGAAACGCTAGATAGGGGACAGAAAATGTGCGAGCCACAGTGCGAGCTGGATTCAATCCTACATCTCCTGAACAAGTGCTGCAGCTCAGTGTGTCTAGAGCATGTGTGTTACCCACTAAGCCGTGGCTCAGATTATCTTAACTATTTCAAGATATTATTAATTAAAATGATAAATAGTCATCGTCTGTAACCTCTGCTCATGTGAATCTGACACAATTTTGGCCAAAGACAATGCTCCAAAACTGCCCTGGTGATGTGTACCCGAGAAGACTAATGAAGAGAGAGAGAGAGACAAGTGTCAGACAGAGAAAGTGAGAGACACAGCATAGAGCGAGACAGACCGTGTGTTTCAGGCTTTTGACATTTTTTATTAACAGAAACGCTAGATAGGGGACAGAAAATGTGCGAGCCACAGTGTGAGCTGGATTCAATCCTACATCTCCTGAACAAGTGCTGCAGCTCAGTGTGTCTAGAGCATGTGTGTTACCCACTAAGCCATGGCTCAGATTATCTTAACTATTTCAAGATATTATTAATTAAAATGATAAATAGTCATCGTCTGTAACCTCTGCTCATGTGAATCTGACACAATTTTGGCCAAAGACAACTTCTAATTTATGATTAACTGATTTTATTAATTAAAAAAAAATAGTGGATGACTGTCTTACCTTCTCCAGTAAATAGCCAATAACCAGGAAGCCTTTTCCACCCAACATCTGCTCTTGCATGGCTACTGAACTTTTCAACAACTCCACTAGAAAAGCGAGGAGAGTGGCACTGCAAGTAAAAACAAAAATTGATATACGTATATATGTAGCATTTGTGAGAGAATGGGATCAGGATACAATGTGTAAGGGTTTAATAAACCAAAATAAAGGTTCCAAATGAGGGTTTTCATGAAATAAAAATTTTTTCTTCCCCACTGAACCTTTCAGCAATCATTTCTTAAAATAATAATTTTTTCTTAGTGTGAAGAACATTTTAAAGTCTAAAGAATTGTTTATCAAGGTTCCATGGATGTTAAAGGTTCTTCATGGAAACATCAATGCCAATAAAGAACCTTTATCTTTAAGAGTGCACATTTCTTATGGTAGCCAAATGTTTAAGGACAACTCAAGGGCAAGATAATGTATCCCAATGAGCAGTATAAAAAGAAAAATGTACACACACACACACAATGATGGTTCCCCTTCCTAGAAGCAATATTGTCATTCTAGCAAACACAAATTGTATCTTAGTTTCTTAAATGACATAGCTGAGACAGTGAGATTGCAGATGAAATCCTCAGTGTCTCTTTCAATTTCTAAACTGCCATAAGCTGACGGATGGGCCGGTGACCTCACCCATCTCCCCACAGACAGTAAATCCCAGCGGGGAGCATTACCACTGATCGATACCTCACAGATATCTGCTCCGCTGATTATGCCTGCCAGCTCACTGCTGATCTCTAATCTACTCGCCATGCCTGCAAGCTCAATGAGCAGAACTACACAATGACCTGCGAAATGAGGCTAAGGCCAAACTACTTTGAGGGGTCTCTCTGACTCCGAGAGTCTATGTGAACAAGAATGGTATGAATCTCTCAAAATCCCACGCTCTCTCCGTCACACTCTATTTACAAGACTAGAAGCTTTGGACTTAGGGCCTTAGAGAGAGGGCCATGCAGACATTACTGTAACATTTACAATGCAAATAATTACTGTTTTCAAACAGGTTTCTCAAAAACTCCCTCAGTCTCACATTGGTTGGACAAACAGATAGTAGTGTCGTAGTGCCCCAAATTCATGCAATTGGTTGAGCCAATGTTGCCATGTCTGTGGTTTAGGGGCTCAAAAAAATAAAAAAATAAAATGTAAAAATGGCTTACTTTTGTATAGTTTACACAGTCGTTCAAAAGTTTTTTTATGTTTTCGAAAGAAATCTCTTATGCTCACCAAGGTTGCATTTATTAGATTAAAAATACAGTATACAGTAATATTGTGAAATATTATTTACATTTAAAATAACAATTTTCTATATTTTAAAATGTAATTTTTTCCCTGTGATGGGTAAAGCTGAATTTTCAGCAGCCATTACTCCAGTCTTCAGTGTCACATGATCCTTCAGAAAACATTCTAATATTTGGTGCTCAGGAAACATTTATTATTAGTATCATTGTTGAAATCAGTTGTGCTGCTTAATATTTTTGTGGAAACTGTGATGTATTTCTTTTTCAGGATTCTTTGATGAATAGAAAGTGTTTCAAACTGAAACCTTTTGTAACATTATAAATAGCTTTACTGTTACTTTTGACCAATTTAATGTATTCACTGCTGAATAAAAGCTGTAATTTCTTTCAAAAACAAAAAAACTTTTGAATGGTAGTAGTCTCTGTATATTAACCTTGGATAGAAATGTGTAGTGTAGGAAAAAAAGGTAGAATATTCTCTTATAGATATAAATGGCATATGATAAGCTAAAATGAAAGATCTACTAAACCCTACATTAAGTTCAGTGGATCTGCAGTCTGTATGGTCAATACTCACCAGACGGTCGTCTCCACAGGGCTGTCGTTGGGTTGCCTGTAGTCCAGCTGTGAGAAGAGCGGGAAGAGAACTTGGATTCCTCCAATAGAGTGGATGGCGCTGTGGATGGAGTGAGTGACGATGGCTTTCACATCCTGCATACACAAGCAAAAATGCACACTTGCTTAAGGAAACTTTCATAGAAGGTCATAATGCATCATATATACAGTATACAATTAAAGCAAAAATGCACACTTGCTTAAGGAAACTTTCATAGAAGGTCATAATGCATCATATATACAGTATACAATTATAATCAGTTGTATGATGATAATAAGCTGCATGTTGTGCCTTCAGCCCCACAATATGTGCTTATATTTTCTGTTACAACCATGATACGTCAACGTCATCACCCTTACTATAAAAATATTAGTTGGATTTTTAGATAAATTGCCTCATTTTAAGTAGGTAATGAAAAAAACTGCAAATTCATTTAATACTTAAATAGAATATGGTTCTTTCTATATCAAAACACACTTTTCACATTTAACAAAAACAAAGAAAAAAAAAAGAAACTTACATGAACATGTTTAACTAATTAATCCAAAACATTTCCTCTCTACATAAATATTTTTTCAGTTTTTTAGCCTGTTTTTCCCCCAGTAATCAGTAAACAGCAGAGATAAACATGATATGTTGTCTGTGTGAGAGTAAAAACCGACCTGCAGCATCAGTGCATGTGGCGAGTGCACAAATATGGAGGGGTTT
Organism: Sinocyclocheilus rhinocerous; assembly: GCF_001515625.1. Classification (NCBI taxonomy): domain Eukaryota; kingdom Metazoa; phylum Chordata; class Actinopteri; order Cypriniformes; family Cyprinidae; genus Sinocyclocheilus; species Sinocyclocheilus rhinocerous. The sequence goes on along the minus strand of NW_015670979.1, from coordinate 767,013 downwards.
TCCCTGGGCGAGGACTCTAGGCACAGCTGTGCGTCGGTGGCTTTAGCGTTGTAGGTGAAGGCAATGCTGCTGGCCAATTTCCCATCATACAGAACCTGCTTATGGTGCTCCGCCAGGTGGATGTCGCTTTCCGACTTGAACTTAAACGTGCTCTGTGAAGACAGAGAAACACATAAATGAAGTGAACACATCCTTCAAATGAAGTTCTCTCACATTTTGCTTCTCTTTCAGTCTCTCTTGGTAGCAGACGGTGGAAAGCACCAGGGACTGGGCCACATCCCAGAGGACTGATAATAATAATAATAATAATAATAATAATAATAATAATAATGCTTTAATTACTGAGGCACAGAGCAGCCAGACACACAGGCGTACATTATGTTAATGAAGCTCTGGCTGCAGAAATGTGTCATTTCACTAATGGTGTTAAACGTTAGTGTGAGTGTGTATCGGTACGAGTGTGTGTGTAAATGTGCATGTATCTGCAAAATCTCTCTCATGTAAAGCACTTTGTGCCACTAGTGAGCAGTGTTGGGGAAAGTTACTTTTAAAAGTAATGCATTACAATATTGCGTTACTCCCTAAAAAAGTAACTAATGACGTTACTTAGTTACTTTTTATGGAAAGTAATGCGTTACTTTCGCGTTACTTTTTAAATATGAGCAGGACTTGATTGTTTTTAATATAAGAAGTTCCATTTATAGCAAATGTAAAAGCCCTTTCACACCAAAAAGTATAATGAATAAACCTCATGCTGAAGGAAAAGTAAATTCACGTTTGTACAGTAGAACGCAGGAGAAGAAACACTCTTCAGCAATAAAAAAACAAAGCACAATTGTTAGTTTCTCTAAAGTCATTTTTGCTTATTAGTATGGTTGAACTGGATCATCAAAGGTCAGCAGCAAAGACATTGGTTAATAAAATGGGATTAGATACATTTGTGTTATTTAACATATTTAATTATTGCAGGTTTGCGTCATATTCTGAGTTTGCATTTCATTGTTTTAATTCATTTTGATGAATACTAAATTTGTTTTTTGTGAGTGGGATGATTTAATGCACATTCACATTTAGTTTAGAACTTGCGTTACTTTACTAGTTACTTGAAAAAAGTAATCTGATTACGTAACTTGCGTTACTTGTAATGCGTTACCTCCAACACTGCTAGTGAACTACTCAACTGAGGGAGTGAATGAGGGACTTACTTAATTCATGCAGAATTTTATGGAGCCAGATCGGCCTCAAAAATAATACATTTATAAGTTTTGATTGGTGGATTAAAAGCTCACTGCGATTGGCTGAACGGAACATCCTTTAAAAAATATATTTATGAATCTTAACCTGCCAGGAAGGTCTCAAAAATACCGCACACAAATTCAAAGCAGTCCACGCATGTGTGATGATTTGCAAATGCAGATTCAACGATCCATAAATACATGTAACATCATTCATAAATGTGTGATGGAAATTAATTCAAGAACTTGATATATACATATTTGTGTAAACATTTTACATTTATTTAGGTAAGATGCTTTTGTGTGAGCATTTGGGGAAATATTTATGCATTTACTTCTGTATTTATGAATTGTGCTTTGAATTTACGAATCGGATTTTGTAAATGTAAATTGTGCTGTGCATTTATGAATTTTGTTTTATAAATGTATTATTTTTTAGGACGATCTGGCTCCATAGAATTTCTTGACCATGCATTTTGTATACAGTATGGAATGCTCAGAAAGAATTTTACTCAGTGAACTGCGTTTATGTAATTGTTTTAGACAGATAAATGGGTAATTTAGAATGTAAACGTGCAATTTAGGAAAAAATTTAGGATGTAATAAAGACATCCATCCATCTATTTTTTACTTATGTAGGGTCACAGGGATGGGATGGCCAATTTAAAGACATATAACATCGAAACTGACCCCATTTACCCCATTATAGATGCATCCAGTCTTACTGTGTGCTATTCAACAGTATTAAAATAAATGAATAAACACTAGTAGATACACAATAAACCGTAAAATAAATAGTAATATCTAGTAGTAATATCTGCAACATCTAATTGCCCCATGAGTCTACAGCAGCACTTCTGAACAGAAAGGACAGACGCATTAGAAATGAGAGCAGCATAAACAGTCACACACACTGAGCAATTTTTTTAAATGGTAAGATGCAAATAAACCCTTGCACTGGCACTGTGATTCACTGCAGTTTCCTCAGGCCTGCTGCCAATGTGTCCACTTAGCCACACACTGACTGGCACTGAACGCAGCATCAAAACTTATCTACCAGACTCTGTTCACACACCCTGCCTCACCCCCCCACTCCAGACATAAATACACACACACACACACACACACACGCACGCGCGCACACGCACACACACACACAATTAGCTTAAGTTTAACTAGCTCTCGAAATAGGAACATATCCTAGCCTTCTATTATTTATGAACATTATTAAGAACAGCACGAGAGGGTTTATTGTGCAGAGTCTAAAAGGTAAAGCACAGCATGCTATCAGCACACTAATTAAAGCATCAAAACTAAAAATATATACAAATATAAAAACAATTCTAATATCTAAAATGTACCTAAAATAAATATATGAAATATAAAATGTAAATAATAATAATAATAACTTTATAAATAATAAAACTATAATGCTATTTACATTTATGCATTTTGCAGCATTTTGTCAAACAGACAACAATATTCGTAATATAAAATGTCAGGTTTATTAGACAACTAGATTAGGATAACAATAAATAGATAAGGACAACAATAAATAAATAAATAACAACTATATAAACTATACAATTAATAAAACTATAATAAAACTCTACAAACAAACAAACAATTAAATGTTTTCATAAAGTTTCATGAACTCAAATACTCAAATACAAACTTTATTTGCTGATGTTGAAACCAAGGCCTTGTAAGAGGGGAAAATATTAACCAATAATCAATATTAATCTATAATAATAATCAATAAATAACATTTAAAGCACAGCATGCAGTTAGCACAATAATTAAAGCATCAAAACTACAAATACAATTTTAATATAAAAAAGATCCATCTCTAAAATAAATATATCTAAAGTACAAAAACTATGTACACAATAAACAAACAAACAGTATAAAAATATATAGCACTCAACTGACTATTTGACTAGCTGGTTGTTTTATGACCATCAAATCCACCAACATGAATCATCTCTATTATTGAGCACTTTTCCCCGAGAACATCCCAAAAAAAGCAGTTCAGAATCACAAAAACTATGCAAAAAGAGAAAGAAACCATTAACATGGTCATGCAGTCAGTGGGCATGAGCACAATATGTAATCAGGGCCAGTGTTCCAGCATATTCACGTGGCATTCATCTGCTCCATCACAGAGGGCACAGGAGCACCAGCAAACTCAAGCAGCTGTCTGGGAAACGGGTCACTGCTTCAACACAGCCTATGGCTCATAGCCCATGCTGCAAAGCTAGCACACTTTTTCCCTTGCTGTCTCTCTCTCTTTTGCTCCTCGCAATCCCATGAGAGGACAGCTGCACCAGCACCAGTGACAGAGACTAACAGCACTGAAATTAAGCAGAGCTTTCATACACTCTGGTGATCTATATAACTTATAAACACACACACACACAAGTTCGCCGGTCCAGACGGCTCTCTTTTCGACAATGCCAAGTGCCCCATACCTCACATGCTAATTACCACGGCAACGCACAGTCAGAAAGCAGCTTGTTGGCTGTCACATGCTGACCAGACATCTGGACTTCCTCTGGTACAGGGACCACATCAACTGGCTGCAGCAGCAACACACACTCAAACCCAGACTTTCACAGACAGACAGATAAGGACACAAATGAGCAACACATGCATGTAAAAATCGGCTTCATATGACCTGGCATGGCATGCTATCACTAGTTTTGTATTATGAAGTATGTGTACTATGTCTGCATTCAGTATGTGTACTATGTTTGCACCTGTACATTTTATGTATGCATGAATGCCCTGCTACATTTGCAGAAATGTGCAATATATATATGCAATAAACAGAGAATACTCTACACTAAATCCCAGAATGCAATGCGCTGCACTTCACTTGACCTTTATTTCAAGTGTGACCAAGCATTAATTCCTACCATCCCTGACTCATTATTTCATCAGACTTCCAAAAGTTGACATTTTTCACATAAATTAAATTGACAATGCAAGACTGTTTTTCACCAGATTGTTTGTTCCATCATGCAATCGACTGAGGTCATGTGACAACAGTGTAGCATACTACTGCTTGAAATTTCATCTTTGCATAATACATACTGTTTCATATACAAGAGGTTGAAATGAACATGCAATGAGGTCATGTGACAGAAATATTGCATATTGTTTCTAGTTATCTGCAACCTTTATTGCTACATGCTGCATACTTTCAATTTATTTTCAAGACGTTATTAATTTTATTCAACAAGGATGCATTAAATTGATCCAAAGTGACAGTAAAGACATTTATAAGCTCCAAATCAGCATATTAGAACGATTTCTGAAGGATCATGTGACACTGAAAACTGGTGTAATGATGCTGAAAATTCAGCTTTGCCATCACAGCAATAAATGACATTTTAAAAAATATTAAAATAGAAAACAATTATTTTAAGTTCTAATAATATTTCACAATAATAATGTTTTACTATATTTTAATCAAATAAATGCAGCCTTGGTGCATTTGCATGTTTTCAATATGGTGACAGCAGGAGGAACGGCTGATGCTGCACAAGGTAAGCTTGTACTAGTGACTAGTAAAAATAAAGCAGTGGCTTAACAAGACCTGTAAAAGATGATCACATTAAAAATCCACATCAAGTTTTATATCAATAATGTAAAAGATTCATTGCATACATCAAGTCTCATCATGATAGAGCGTCAGAGCGTCACACACTCATCAGACAAACACACACAGCCCATGAATAATCCACACTCTCTGCTCTCTTGATTTTTCTTTTACAAGAGGAACTTTTTGTCACGTGGGTACATGGATTAATAATTAAAAATCCCTCAGTAATCCAGATGAGGTTAACTCTTTGTGCCAAAAGAGAGAGAGAGACAGAGAGGGAGACATGCTTTCATTTTTATTCTCAGATTTAATAAAGACACTTTCTGTCTCCGTTATCCTGGTTTAACTTAACACTAAATACTGCCTAATGAACTCAGCCTGGTTAAATCTAACAGGTTCATAATCTCTCTTTAACCTGCTGGTTGGGCTCATAATCACAATCTTGTTAACAGCCTGACTATCCTAAAAGGCTGCATGTCTGGATGATAAATATTTAAAAATATCAAAATATTTTGCAGTTTGCTTGTTTTTTTTGATGATGATGATGATATTCAATATATTTTGATATGTTTTAAACAACCATTATTAAATCCATTTTAAATTCAATTTCATATTTTAATGCAAGAAGTAAAATACAGCTTAAATCTTTTTTTTATTTTTTTATTTTAATTTTCCACTAAACCAGAACAGGGAAGAAGAATATTTGATCACTTTTATTTATATTCACTTAAATAACAATATTGTTGTTATTATTATTATTACTATTATTATTATCAACCTTAATAAGATTAATCAAATATGAATCAAATGAATATTATTAAACAAAGTTAAATATTTCTCTGAAAACATTTAGATATATGAAATATGTCACAGGGACTTTTGTGTGCTTAAATGAACTTTTGAAGTTTTGAATTGATTCACTGAAACGGACTGTTTGAACGGATTCATGGAAATTAATCCAACTTTTATCACTTTCATTTATATTTAACAATAAATAACAATATTTATCTAGTTTTTTTATTACTGTTTACCTAATATTATTAATTCATTTAAAAAGAAAATTAAATAAATATTACTAAGCAAAAATAAAAACATTTGTTTTTGCTAAGCTATTTTTACTAAAATATTTAGATAAATAAAAAATGTCACACAGAGACTTAAGTGTACATTTTTGATTGAGGATTTAAATGAAGTTTAAACGTTTTGAATCGATTCATTGTGATAGACTTTTTCAACTGTTTCATGAAATGAGTCAAAATGACCAACATATTTTCTGCTACTGATGTTTAAATCAGGCTATTAAAACATCTCAAATAAAACACTCATTCCTGCAAGTCAAGCAAATATTGTGAAATAAGTCTAATAACTAGCCTTTAGAAAACGTACTTTACATTAAATTAATAAACTTTACCAAATCATACATCTACCATATCATGTTGCTTAATTTTAAATCAACAGCAAAATAGTGATAAATACATTATGAATATTAGATATATTGTCCAGTCTTATAAAGCAGCAGCCTAAACAAGCTGTGCTTTGCCTGATGCAAAAACAACACAGAGATCAGCACTGAGAGTTGAGGTTAATCATCTGTCTATTTAGCTGTAATGTACGACAACATCATCTGACTCAAGTACACAAAAGCTGCTTATAATCATCAGATCATCTGACCTGGGTAAACAAGCCCTGTCCGCATGCTTCCTGAGAGCTTTAGCTTAAATTAGGGAGTCTCGCGCTTGGCTGGAGAGAAAAATTCTGCCGCTGATTTTTTTTTAGTTAAGGGAGAAAAATCTAACTTGACGGCTTGGATTTCCCCTCAACGCTCCTCTCTGAAACAGCTATTAATTGGTCAACCAGAAAGACAAGACAGCGATTAACATCACCCATCTATCCTATCCTCTTCCAGATTTGTACTGAGAAGGGATTTTTTAAGGGTTCATTTATGTCAAGTGCTGCTTTGGCATAAACACTTTAGCCCATGAAGCAGCAATCAGCTCCACATGCGTACAGACCCGAGAGACAGGCCTGTCTGAGAGGTGAGAGTCCGGTTAATGAACGAGAAAGAGAGAAGAACATCAGGTATTACTAACAGATCTGTCAGGGAAATGCAGAGCCGGTGTAATGAGAAAGTACTTTAGCATGGCCCATGTTTCAGGAAGGGTTGTCTCAGCCTTAGACACGGACCACCCAATGTCCGTTCACTCAACTACTCACAGAGAACTGGAAAGCAACACAACAGTCAGCGTGTACAGCTTTTTATCAGTCCACCTGGAAGCTAAAAACACATTCGCTCTCTAGTTCATACTCATGACAGCTTTTCTAAAGGTTTGGCAACAGATAACAGTCACAAAGAGTAATTTCTAGTCAAAGAAATGAAAATATGAGTATAACTAGAAAAACGTTCATGAAGTTTCCATGACCTTTGAAAATTTGACAAATTTCCAGTACTTTTCTAGGCTTGGAAATCACACTTTTGAAATTTCATATTCTTAAGAGTTTATGAAATCCTGAAATTAGCACTGCATGTATCCTTTACAGATAAAGCAGTCCCAGAATGCACTGCGTCAAACAAAACATCGAAGATAGGGAACAAAGTCAAAGTACTACATTTATATTAACCTTCATACTGCATTCAATACTGACAAGTAACAGTATATAATAGCTCCATCATTTTTTTTTTTTTTTACATTTTTATTAATTTTTGCAGCATATTGCATCATTAGTTTAGCAATATGGGCAAATGTCAAACTCTACTGACTCATCCCAGTTTTATTTTAGTATTATTACATTTACTATAATAGTATTTATTAATATTTTTAATTAGCTATTATTGTTTTACATATATTTTTAGTTTTAGTAATTTTGTTATGTGCTTCTGTCAGTTTTATTATTACTATTTTTTTATATTTCTATTTAGCTTAAAATTATTTTTATTTAAGTTTTAAATTTAGTCATTTTGGTACTTCAACTTCAACTTATTTTATTTCAGTTCATTGCCAAGGCAACATTTCTAGCAAGTTTTTCGTCTAATATTTATGTTTTATTTTATTTCAGCTTTACTTCAGGTAACAAACCCAATTTTAATCATTTTAGCTGCAGTTAACAATAACAACACTAAATCGTCCTCTGTCTTCATCTGAGACGCCACATTCAAGTGGTGTATTCAAATCACTTAAGAGGTTTAATTTTAATACGCACACTACCGTAGAGAGTAAGTGTCTGTGTAGACGGCAGACAGTGAGGTAGAGTTTAGGAGAGAGTTTTTATGTTTCAGAACTAATCCATCTGAATATTCTCAGCACAGAGTGTAATGATTCAGTTAAAACACAAAATGCCAACTTTGTACTTCAACAATCGAGCAGCAAAGGTGGAGGAATATCCCACAGCTGCACAGCACCCAACCTGTACAACTAATGACCAGTCAGACTCTCTCAAAAGTGATCTCAGGTTTTATACCTTATACCCAGGCCCGAGCTGATGAATGGCAAAGATCTGTGCGGGGTTCAGCGCCTCACTGAAGACGTAGATGGCTCCGAGTTGCCCACAGAACACCCGGTTAGCATCCGCAGTCTCTGAAGAGCCCAGGAAACATTTATCATAACTCTGCAGGAAGGGAGAGAGGAAGAGGAGATAATCAACATAAAGACAGAAAAAGAAAAAAAACCAAGAAGAAAGATACCAAAAGTGGAGCTTTTTATCAGTTCAGCGGCTTGAGGGTTTTCTGAAAAGGCCCTCTGGAGCTGTTTACTTGCTATCTTCTGGTCATCTTGTTCTGAATTATTTTAGCTAGTTTATACGCAATGTCCTATAAAGGTTTGCCTAAGGGAAAAAGGTGTACTAAGGCTAATCTATATCCCTTTGATCTACAGAGAGAAGTGCTTATCTAATTGCATATCATTTGGACCCAACAGGTGCAATGTATTTTCAAAGCTGAAGAAAAAAAAAAGTTGATTTTGGCAATGCTCAGATGATCATGTGCTTCTTGAGGCTGTGTATGAAAAAGAATGAGAATGTAAAAGCACTGGAAAGATGGGAAAGCCCAAACACTTACATCATTGGTGTTGACGTGCCATGCCATGTCACCGTAGGAAACCAGCTGGCCGTTGACATAGCAACGGATCTCACTATTCCTCCAACGGTTGTAGATGTGGACTATGCTGATCATGTACCACTGTAGAAGAGGACAGGAAGTAGAAATAGGCATTCAATATTCACACCGCTCGCTCAGCCAAACATATGTAAAAGTCTTAAAGGTGCAGTAGCAAACACACAGTTCTTTATGGAAGCCCATTTCTACCACAGAATAAAAAAATAAATAAAAAAAGTTTTTAAAAGAACTTTTTAATCTCATAATTCTGAGTCTATCTCTCACAATTCTGACTTTTTTTTTTTTTGCAATTATGAGTTTATTTCACAATTTCGAGTTACCATCTTATAATTTGGACATTTTTCTCAAAATTGCAAATTTATAGCACACAATTCTAACTTTATTTCTTATAATTATGCGATTATATCTTGCAAATTTAAGTTAACCTTGCAATTCAGACTTTTTCTCAGAATTGTGAATTTATAGCACACAATTCTCAGTTTTGAATTAACATCTCATAATTTGGACATTTTTTCTCAGAATCTGAAGTTTATAGCACACAATTCTCATGTTATTTCTCATAATTACGAGTTTATATTTCACAATTCTGAATAAACATCACGTAATTTGGACATTTTATCCTCAGAATTTCATGGATGAAAGGGTCAGTCTGCATCATGAAAAACTCCTGTTTTGGTACCTTTGACAGTTGTCATAAACATGCATAAAACCTCCTTCATATTCATGACGTGTCATGAATATGAAGTCTTATGTCAGTCTTATGCACACCCCTTCAAGTAAAGTGTTACCCATTTAATTTTGTATGCATATAAATACACAAAATCATGTATTTCATGATCCAGACAGACCATTTCGTCCACAAAATTATGCAGGTCACTAGGTTCGGATTGGTTATCAGGAGTATTTTCAGAAATCCCATTGGACTAGCAACTCATTGGCCTTCTGCCCAACTTATTTTTATTTATTTATTATTAATGTTATTGCCTGCCTGAAGCAACCAAGTGATTTCTAAATTCGATTTTCAAAAATTCAATTTTCTAAATTTATTCCATTTTAAATTGATAATAAATTATCCACTAGTCTTGACGGCATCAATTACCACAAAATTAAATTATTTGCAGAAACAAGCTAATTAAATACAAAGCACTTTAACAAAAGAAAAACCCTCAGTAATGCCTTGTCTCGTTGACGTCCACTTCATTATTGTTAACGCAATGGAACGAGGGAATTTATTTTCTGTGGTAACTGATGGCATGCTACATATAGAGCTTAAATTATACTGAACCAATCTTTCAAGCTTTGGACCAAGAAAATTCTGCGGAAATGACCTGGCCCCAAAATTAAAATGGTTCAATTTTTAGATCAAGCACATAAAACATCATCTCATTACATGCTTCTAAACCAAGAGCTAAATTTACTGAAACAGACTCATTCTGTTTGATGGCAGCAATGCTAAAAGCTGTTTTGGCATATGAATTAAAGATCAGAGCCTGATGTTTGAAAGAGCTCCAGTGAGGAATACGACAACACGAATCACGTAAAAGTGTCAACCATGTATCCGTAATTCAAGCAAATAACTGAACTCTCGCAGGGTGGAGTCCATATGGATGAGCTCTGGAAATTAGTGTGGCCCGTCAGAAATTGGGAGATTTAGTGTGAACTTCCTCAAAAGACCTAATTTCCCAAATATCCTCTCCACCTTCGCAGCATCTTATTAAAGCGTAAGGCGATATTAGCTGGGGTGACAGGGGGGGAAAAGGATAAGCCAAAATCTGCTAGACTGAAAATCCATCCCGCAACCGAGATTTCATAGCTTTTAATGCCAGTTAAGATTTTACATAAATGCAAGAATGGCTCATCTTCGTCTAGACGGGGCTTTGGATTTCCCAAAAACACTATTTGAAACACAGCCTTAGAGTAGTCCTCCATTTCCAAAATTGTCTTCTGAGCTGTTGGACTCCATTGACCAATTACAATTACACCATTTAAGTTCTGGATGGATCTTTTAGCTCAGTTCAATTCAATTTCTTTTTGTTCACATCTCCGATCCTCCCTGATCCCCTGTTTTGGCTCTTTTCTTTCCCTCTTTAATATCTAAGGATGTTTAATATAAATCTAACAAAGTGGTTGATTAAAACCCAGCCCCTTTGTCCCACCACACACTGTATAAAAAGTAAAGTGCTGACTAATTAGGTGAGTTGTGAAGTTCATTGTTAGGCCGAGTACACATTTTCTCACACTAGCGTGTGTGTGTGTCTGGGCGAAGGGGTGTAGCTTGCATTCTAATTGGCACTTGTCATCCTTCTCCGTGAGCAGACAGGATGAGGTATCATATTTAAACATCCCTTGACAAATTTATTTTCATTTGTCGTTTAACAACACGTGCGATTGAGCCGAATCCGTCCCACCGGGACAAAAAGAGGAGCCAAGTTATCAAAAACCAGGTTGTATCAGCCCACTCCGAGTGAGAAAAAAAAAAAACAGAAAGAGAGAAGAAGAAAGAGAGAGCGCTAAATAGACAGATCCTGAGTGCTAAAAAGGAATGAGGTGTTATGGGAATAAATCCCACTGGAGTTCCCTTTGTTTCTTTTGTGCACAAGCCAACAAGTCATAAGGGCTTCAAGTAAGGTTGACTCAGTGGATACATCAAATTTGTGCAAAGATAAAGACTGAAAGAGACAGACAGGTGTGGTTTAACACGGCTGCTGCCCTCTAGAGGCTCATCCACTTATCTGTGCACATAGCCTGTTCATTCACTTCTCAGAGATTCATATTGAATTACCATTTTAAGAGAAAAAGTCCTTCTCCCTTATATTGTTTTCCTTTTTCCTTGTAATGCCTTATATATACAATCTGAGGCAGTTACACTTTGATTTCATGTTTTTCTTCACCCTAGTATCTATTTTATCATATTACCATATCATCAGAGAGAAGTCTGTCATTTCACTAGAAGAACGAGTTATGGCATTTTGATAAAAAAATAAAAAATAAAAAATTTACAAGGTTAATAAAAAAAGAAGAAACTTCTGCAAGGATGAATCGTTAGCAATAAAGATCAATACCATGCATTTAAATAATGCGGATTTCCATATTATGTATGGGTATGCACAAATAAGATTACACAATTACCCAAAATTATCCAAGAAAAGATATCTAGATTTCTAGATTACTATGCAGTTGCTAAGGTTTTCAAGTGGTTTTTATGCATAGCTATGTGACTGCTAGGTTTACTTGCCTCTACTCATCAAAATTTAGATCAGAAGTTCAAAATCAAACCCCCTTAATTAGAAAAATAGTCATTTTGACGTCACTTATAAAGGAAAAGACCATTTATTCACATTATAGGACCCTCCACTGAACTCTAGTTACATCTATGTGTTTAGACAGGTCAAAACTCACCTTCCTGGGCTGGAAGTCATACTTCACACAGTGTTGAAAGCCTTTCCCCTTCGACTTCAGTGATGTCACAATTAAACAGTTCCCCACAAAGTGCGCTGAGTAGCCAATCCCTTTGCTGGTTCGAAAACTAGGGGACAGACAAAAGAGAAAGTCACCGATGGAGTTTTGGCTCTTTGCCACTGTCGCCTTTGGTTTGCTTAGTTGGGGACACTTAATTTCTGGCAATATTGACAGCTTGATTGCACAGACACTATTGGAAGAGAGCTGAACTGGATGAGGACATCACTGAATCATCAATAAACTGACTTTAACTGAAAAATTGACTGTTCGTTATTGTCATCTTGCATTATTGACAAACTATTTTCCTGTTTGACACTGTAAAGCTGCTTTGACACAATCTGTATTGTATAAAGCGCTACATAAATAAAGGTGACTTGACTTGAAAAAGCACTGATTTTATGAAAAAAAAAAATGTTAACAATGGCTTTACAAAACAATAAATTGTAAGAAAAGGCAACATAATATTTTAACATTTTTAATCATAACTTCACAGACATTTCAAATTCTATTTACAACATTTCCCCTGCCTTAAACAACTCAAGCACTTTGTTATTCAGGCCATGCTACAGAACAATCTGATTTCAACGTTTTTCGCAAAAAAAAAAAATTCATAGCACTCTTATAAGTCAGATGTGAAAACTCAGTGAAAATATGGAGGGAGAATGTCAGGCTTTATTCTTGGCGGGAAAACAAACATGGCTGACTTGAGTCATTGGCAGCAGAGATTGCTGGGAGGGCTGGCTGCTGTCGACAAGGTGACTGGCTATCAGTCCGCCTCAAAGCAGTGCTGCTTCTCTCGCTCTGCGCCTACACGGATACATAATGCTATGCTGAGCTCATCACGGTAACATAGAAACGGGAAACAGGATTACATGCTGATTTAAGCGAGGTCAGTGGCCCTCAGACTTCTCAAGTGGTAATCTGTACCTTCAGTGTCTCCTCCCTCAATACTGTGCAAATGCTGCTACCCAAATAAGGAGGATATACATTATTTGCCGTTACAAATATTCAAAAAGACCCCCTGGTGATAACGCCGTTGCCACGGTGATGTTGTAGAACCATTCAAAATCAACATTATCACTTGAGGTGCACTGCTGAGGTCTGGAAATATGGGAACCAAGTTGAACGGAGCAGAATTGAGTAGAAGTGATGCTTCCGATCATATATATATATATATATATATATAATGTAATAATAATAAGTACAAAAATCACTAAATCTTTAAAGATCACCCATTCTGTGATATTCATGGAGAACAAAAATGGTAATTAACAAAAAATTACACACATGTACATACATAATTCTGTGTGTGTGTGTGTGTGTGTGTGTGTGTGCAAATTAATTCCTTTTGAAGAACTGCTGCTACAGCCATGCAGTTATTCATTTTATTATAAGCATATGACTTATTACATGTAATCATTCAGTGTGTCCTTAAGGCAAATATATTCAATATATTCAAGTCATACATTTACAGTATGTCTCTTTCCTGGGAATCAAACTCGTGACCTTGGCACAATTAGCTGCATGTTGAGCTATAGGAAATGAGCGTGTAAAATTAAATTACATCTATGTATACTAATAACTCATTCTACTGGACTTGTCTGCAACCTTCAACACAGTAAATCAACAAATCATCCTATCTGTTCTCTTGACAGCGAGCATAATGGGAACTGCACTCCACAAGTACTGTAGGTCCTTCAGGGTCTTTTGAAGGGGATTACGAGTGTTTTTGTGCAAGAAACCCTGACTAACATCAAAACCAGACTAAAGAATGAAATGCTACAGAAGTGTAGAATACGGCATTAAAGTGTAGCACTGACATTAAATTAAAGGTCAAAACTAACAAAGATCCTCAAGGCTACTCTGCAAGGCATCTCCTGTTTACAACACTGGTTTATTTTCAAAAACAACCAGAGGTTCTATAAAGAATCTCCTATGACATTTAGGAATTTTGTGAATTTATCTAGTTTGCCCTCTGGTATAGGCTTTTCTTGGTAACTGGAAAATAGGGCAGGGCTCATCACTCCTAAATTAGCAGTCTCTTCTTGTGGGCCAGCCCTGTAGAGACACTTGCCACTTCAAACAGAAATGGTAATATAATATTTCATGCACAGATCTCCCGTGTTTCCACCACGCTGAGAAGCTTGAGGCTCACAGGTGTTGGTCTAGGTCGCTCAGAGCTTCTGCTCTGAAATCAGTCCTGGCATTTACATTTTAATGACTGACGACTGGTCAGCATTAAGCCATAGCATTACCTCTGCACTTCCTTAATGCGTCACACACATTATACTCACCAGTATAAGTATGGTTTATCCTTGTCTACATTGATATTATTGAGTGGGTCCATTCGGAACCAAGTGTTGAGAGTGAATCCGTTCTGGTAAGGCCACTTAGCAATGGGCGGCAAAGCAATGGCCTGCCGTGGGGGGGCAAAACACAATGAAATTAGCAGTTGCACATTTGCAGAATCACACGAGCAACATTTGCAGAACAAGCTCATATATAATCAACTGACCATTTTGTTCAAATTTGACCTCGGTACAGTGGTTAATACCACAATTTGCACTCTATTAACAGCATTTGTGGCATAGCGTTGATTACCACAGACAATATGCTCAGATAATTTGAGATAATAACTCTCTCAGTTTGTACAAAACCAAAACATTTATGCCCTTACAGTGGAAGGCTATGGGAAACCATATGGAGGGTAGAGGGCAGAAATGTGAAGCTTATATTTGTAAAATGAATTATTCAGTAAAAACTGTAACTTAAAACGTACAGAATTTAAATGTATGAATAAATATATAATTTAGATACACTACTTTTTAAAAGGCTGCTAAGATCTTTTAATGTTTTTGAAAATCTAGATAGCATTTTTTTAAATCAAAAAGACAGTAAAACAGTAATATTGTGAAATATCATGACATTTTAAAATAACTGTTTTCTATTTTAAAAAATGTGATTTATCCATGTGATAGCAAAAATGAATTTTCAGCATCATTACACCAGCCTTCAGTGTCCCTTGATCTTTCAGAAATCATTCTAATATGTTGATTTGGTGTTCAAGAAACATTTATTATCATTATAAATGTTGAAATCAGGTGTGCTGCTTAATATAAATTTTTTCAAGATTCTTTGGTAAATAGAAAGTTCAAAGGAACAGTATTTATTTGACATATAAATCTTTTGTAACATTATAAACATATTTACTGTCACTTTTGAATGAAATCAATTGAATGAAAAGGCCTTTGCAGAATATATATATATATTTTTTTTTAAATCTTGCAAACAAAAAAATTCATAATAACCTAGCAAAGTGTAGAAAAAATGTAGAATATTCTCTTTAAGATCTAAATGGCATATGATAAGGTATTATTATTGTTGTTGGTGGTATTCTATAATTCTGACACACTAGTCTCATGCTCACACCTATAAAGTCTGGAATGATTATACGAAAGCTTTATTGTAAAAAGTGTGGGAGGTTCTCACCGCCGCACTGCGTCCTGGGAAGTTGAAGAACGTGTCAGGGCCGTGTCGCTGAGGCATCTGATTCAGCACTGATAGGAGCTTAATGGCATGTCTTGGCTATAGGCACAGAACACATGAAGGATAATGAGAGAAGACTTTGAGAACAGAGGTAAAGATATATATTTTCATGAGAGTCAAAAATGAATTATTATTAATAGTAACCATTATCAACAACCTAACAAACCAACCACTACTTGAGCCAATCAATAACCTGTCCATCAGCCTTAACCATGGCAGCACAGTTGAAATCGATACACTGCAAACCACAAACAGAGGCGTCCATGGGGAGGGCTGAGGGACAGTAGATCATTGGCTGGGCTTGCTGGAGGTCTAGCTAATGATCTGCAGATATGAGCTTCAAAAACATATTTCAAAGTATTCAACATTCAAAGTAGTCCCATCCACTTAACGTTAGCAGCTCCTTGATTTTAACAGCCACCGAAGCCAAATTTTCCCTCAGTGGAAAAGGGGCAGGAGTCTGTGGTGCAAGTAAACTCACCCACACGCCTCCATCGCCCCTCAGCATGCTGAACAACAGCTTCAGTTCCTTGACTGTGATACTATAGCTGGCCAAAACCCCCAGCATGTCCACTAAGAGATCTGAGGAAGACAGAAAGAAGAGAACAAAATGACTCAGCATTATCGGTGCACAGAATTGCCGACTCATGAGGATGATGTCACTTGGGGCAAGAAGCCAATCGTTATCTTTCTGCTGGAACATTATCTACCGCATGTTCTCCTGAGGCTCCTTTGGTCATCAGATCGCATGGAAACGCAAGTCTCATTCACATATTGGCTGTAATGGCTTGGTGTCAAACCGTCTGCTGATGTAATTTGCGTTATGAATTTAGAAGCTCTTTAAAGCGCTGTGCGAGACATGAAATAATATAATTTCGAGGAGAAATAACCCCTCAGCAGTGATGTTTGTCGTGGCATAATATCATTGTAATTTGATTTTCAAAATAACCCAGTTATACGCCATTCACTCAAAGGCCACAAATTTGGTCAAAAATGGACAGAAGCTGGAAGTGTATGAGAACTAATAGTCTGATTAGCAGCGGCATTTTCTAACATGCGGATCTGTCTAAAGAATGGTAAGAGAGAAGCTTTCTCCCAAATGTGCTCACAGAGCCAATTTTAAACATTACCCCTGCAATAAACGACGGCCATGGTCCACTGATTGTAATTACACAGAAATATTGGACACAGAATGCACAATGAGGGGTTTAGTGAGACCTATTTTTCTGAAATGTAACAGAGCCAAATCATAGAGGATTGGAACATATGGACGGGAACGTGATGCAACAAAGATTACCACAGAAATGGCTGATTCTGAATTGGATTTTCATTTGACTGAATTATTTGAACTGGAGGCACTGGTGTAAATAAATCTGATCTGTTATGCGACTGTCGTTTGGCACGCTACATTGAGCAGCCGCGTTCAATTTTTAATTGTAGTGTCTGTTCGTCAAAATAAAAGTCCCGCCTCGAAGGCATCGCCCAAACAGAAAAACTTATCGGCCGATGCCGATATTTGAAAAATGACAACTATTTATCTATTATTATTATTATACTATTATCTATTTAACAAATGACCACTATTTTATTATTGTACTATTTATTATATTTTAATAATAATAAACTTATGATTTTTATTATTGTTATTAAAAATACTAATGCTAATACAAAATATAATAATAATAATTATTATTATTATTATTTTCACTATTCACTGTTCCCAGGACAGTGTTATCCTACCTGTTGAGGGCCCTGGCCAGATATTCTCTTTATTTATAACAGTTTGTTTGAATTTACAATTTATTTTTATTTGACTTTTCACGCCATGTCTGGAACCTGCACTCCGGTGAGGCAAGGCAAGGCAAGGCAAGGCAAGTTTATTTGTATAGCACATTTCATACACAATGGTAATTCAAAGTGCTTTACATAATCTCAGAAAAGAAGGAAGCAAACTCATTGCATTTGCTGTCGGAGAGCATTTCACTGGCAATCTGACTTGGGGGGTTTGTCAGTCTCTCAACAGTAGCAAAAAGAGTGCGAGTGTTGTTTAAGTTACTGTTTATAAGGTTTGAGAAGAATGACTGTCTAGCTTTGCCTAGTGAGAGCATCTCGCTACGCTTTACTTTAGAGCTCACCTGCAATCATGTCATCGACGGAGCTCATCTTTTGCAGCACCTGCTGGATGAGCCCCACCTCGGTGCTGGTCTGTAGGTTGCGAACGCTCTTCCGCAGAATAGCTGTGAACATGCTCCAGATCTCCGCCTGGCAGGTGACGTCACAGTGCTCCAGCAGCTCCACCATGCAGGCAATGCTTTCCGCATCCTGGATGATAAAGTTCATCTCCAGGTCAAACTCTCCACCCACCAGCTGAGAAAGAAAGACAGAGCCAGTGTTAGTCACAAATGAAATTACTGAGGAAAATGTTCATTGACGAACAATATATTTTCAATCAACCACAATGAAAATGAAAAATAAACATCACGGTGATACACATCATGGTTAAACTAAATATATATAAAATATGTAGTTGTATAAAATATACTGTTACCAAAATATGACAAGAAAAAAAAATTAAAGTAAGATAATTACGTTTTGCACATTAAGGTGTTTAATGTCAAGTCAAAATTAAAAATGGCCTCAATGAATGAATACAATATTGACTCATTTTCAACAAAAGACAAGAACTCAAATGAATGGATGGATGGCAATAGTTCAAGTTTATTTACAGAGCATTTTATACAATACAGACAGCTTAAAAACAGCCTTATAGTAATAAACAGGAAAAACAGCATCAGCGACACAAAATTCTTCAAATAGGAATAAAATAATTTCAGTTATAATTCAGCTCTAGTGCCATTATTCACCACAATTTAATTTAATTATTCAGTCATCTTATTCAATAGTTGTGGGTGAGATTGACGTAGGACACAAGGTGGATGAGATGGAAAGACCAAAGTAATAAGGACAATTAGAGAATAAATGAATTTGAACAGAAAAGGCAATTGGGGAAAGGTCTTGTGAGTGCAGTGAATGTGGGAAGAAAAGCAAAGGAAACAAATAATACAGAAAGAATTATTAAAGGAGCAGTTTTTGAGGTTGCGTCCGTAGAGAGCAGCACTCTCAGCCTGGCAAACAATGATTGCGATTTGAGAGGGTCATTTAATGCCGAGGTAGAAAGAACATAATGACCTCACACACACACACTAGCATACCCTCTACCTCTCAAACAACACACTGGAGAGGAAAGGAACGGACAAACCAATCAGAGACTGTTCCTGCTCCGCAGCAAGCAATAATCAATGGCATCGGTCTTGGAGTTCAACAGGCATGAAATTGACCAGCTCTAGGCCATGCAAATGCCAAACCTCTAAGTAAATAAGCAGGTGATTTGGAAAATAAAGGCTGAAATGCCTGTAAACTACACTTCGGTGAGAAGGTGAGGTGCAGAACTTCCTTAAGAGTGTGCTGGGAGAACTATTGATTTTCACACTTCATCCAATACAGTCAGATTGGGAACGCTCTCGCTCTTTAGAACCTTTTGGAATTGGGCCGTCGATAACCTTAGCACATGTAATCTCCCCGTGCCACTCACCTTGACTGAACATTCACCTTGATTATTTCTAATATCCACGTGAGGACCTTAAACATGACTTTACCATTATCGAGTTAAGCAGCGTTCTTCAATTTCATTCAGACCATCAGAATCATACTGTGTGATCCCCTACTGCTTTTATGCACTATATACTAGCATTAAAAAGACTTCGATGCAAGTATGTGAATGCGTCTAGCGATGCAAATTTGATTTCATGCGTCACTGTGTTCAGACGTGTCACAATGCATTAATTATGTTGTATTCTCAGTGCCGCAGGCTTCGTCAGCATTAGCATAAATCTTCTATGGTCATTTCTCTCCTTTAGGTCAACAACTCTTATGGAGAAACAGAATCTTGCTAGTTAACTTTAGTTCACATGTTCATAGAAGGCATGTTATTGGACACTTCTTATGGTAACTAGGTTTCTATCTGGTTTGATTGAGGTAATCAAAACACATCTTCAACTTTTTTTTTTCCAGACAGTTGAGACAGGATTTGTTCGCAAGTCTTTCCACGGTATCATTCCATTGAACTATTTACAATCCATATAGTGCAAACAGAAGGACAGCAGGGATGGCAATCCTATTGATTTGTCACGGTTCTTCACTCCCAGAGGCCTTTAGCGAATAGATGATTAATTACGAGATGTTTACTCATCAATAATTGCCTTTGAAACCCAGAGAGATCATGGGTAGTTTAATGAACAACCGAAAATGTAGATAAGCTTTCAAGCAAATGGTTTCTAACATGGAAACAAAATAAACATGTTTTTTGCATGTGGAAATTCACAACGTTAGCCAACCCAACATAAAGTCCTCATGAAATGCTGGTAACTTCACACTAAATTTTGTACAGTACCCTTCACACAAGGATGCAGTATACAATAACAAGAATAGACTTGTTTATCTCCTACACATGACACTTATGGGATAAAACAGACTTGCACAAACACAAAAAGACGAAGGATAATACTAGAGTTTTTTTCTGACCCTTGAACACTGACAGTGGTGTCAAACACTATTTTTAAACAACAGCAGAATGCAGGAGCTGTAACAAAGAGATCAGACAGAGCACGGTACAGCCTCCAGCACATTAGCTCCCAATCTCCTCACCACTTCGGTCATGTTTTATTACAGTGGGAACAGACTTTATCTGTTTAAGTTAATCATGGCAGATATGGTGGATGGGATCGAGAAACAATCCGAGCCAGATGCGTTACACGCCAGGTCACATCTCTGACCGATGTGTCGATTTTATCTGGAAAATTGAATTTTTAGAACATTTGCTCATCTGCAATACAGCGCCAAGGCATTCCCTGTCTGATGTTTGAACATCATTCAGCAGATGCTCTGAGACATTTATCTTCAATAAACAAGCTACAGGTAGTCCAAAATGCAGCTGCTAGATTACCAGGTCAAGAAAATATGATCACATTACCCCAATTTTACAGTCTCTGCACTGGCTACATTACAGGTGGTCCAAAATGCAGCGGCTAGAGTCCTTACCAGGTCAAGAAAATATGATCACATTACCCCAATTTTACAGTCTCTGCACTGGCTACATTGATTGTACCACAACGGACAAATTGAAATATTTGACATTTTTATGCAGAAAAAGGAAATATATTTAATAAAAACATAAATTTTCTTTAACCAAATACTTGAACAAACATTTATCTAGTTTTTAAACATTAAAAAGCAAAACATAATATATAATATATATTCCAATATGTTTTAGATAACACACCGTCTCATTTTCATCCCAAGGCATACACAATATGCTAACAGGGAAAGGCTGATTTTCAGCCCCCAGAGAAAAACAACAGCTTTAGCTGTATGCTAATATATGACATGCTAACTCAATGTCAGAGATTACACTCCATGCAGCACTAAAGCAGTTAGCAACTAATTATTTTTCCACAGGGCCCCCTTCCTCTACTCCCTCCCACTCCAAATAATCAATTACTATCCAGACAGACAGTTGTGTTTGGAAGCGGGCTAATTCATCTTGAATGAAACAAGCCACAAGCCCAATAATTAAAGGGGGATAGTGTGATTTGCAGAGTTTTTTTTTCTTCTCCAAGCTGAAATACAACTGTGGGCAAATGAAGCAAATCACAATTGTTCTTAAGTGCTAAATTACTCAACAGATAACGCAATGAATGTAGTAAACCACAAGCCAGCGACAGATGAACCTTTCCGGGTTGGTGCTTAAACGATTGATTTTTCTTCAGGTTGGGGGTTTGAAGGGATGCTTTTTGGGGAACATTTGTATTTAATGTGGTAGAGAACAAATTATTCAAAGAACGAAACTCTTGAAAGTGAACTAATCGCATGCTTGCCTACGCATTCATGCAAAGGCAGGGCCAGTTCACGAGCATCGATCGCTGCCATACAGAATCCATTAGCCGAAATTAGGCCAAAGCCTTAAGGTAGTGAGCTGCACGGGTAGAATTAATTCTCCTCCTATTGAATTTCTCTTTTCCATCGAAGATCCCAATTAGAGCACGGGACACCTTACGAGCTAATATTTCAATGTCTTCGTCTCTCCTGGTGTATCTGAAGAATTAAAAAGTACTGTATTAAAAACTACCGATACACTCTTTAATTAGGCACTATGATTACACGCTGACAAATACAATGATAGAAGGGGCAACTGTGAGGGACTGAAAATAACTGATGCTACAAAGCCTAACATATCAAGGTTGCCTGGCAACCATCTATTCTACAATCCACCATGATGTCCAAGTCCATTTTGAGAATGTGAGTGCCACGCTAAACATATGACATGGCAG
Organism: Sinocyclocheilus rhinocerous; assembly: GCF_001515625.1. Lineage (NCBI taxonomy): Eukaryota > Metazoa > Chordata > Actinopteri > Cypriniformes > Cyprinidae > Sinocyclocheilus > Sinocyclocheilus rhinocerous. The sequence goes on along the minus strand of NW_015670979.1, from coordinate 744,672 downwards.
CGAGAAAGGAGAGCAGGTACAGATCAAGACTGAAGAACAGAGCGCTCACTGTATACAACTGGACAAATTGGCTAAAGGAGTTACGTGGGTCTTGAGCTAGTGCAAGAATGTTTAACACCGTGACACTGGATATGACGAAAACACACAGCAATCTGACGAGAGGGAGACAAAGCAGGGAGAACATTTCTAGGATTTCTGAACTCAAAGAAATATTGCTAAGCCGCCCTACAACCAGTCCTCCACTAATTCTTAACACAAAGCCTGTATGATCTCACATAAGGGACATTGACATTGTTTTTCAAGCCAAACTGCTCTACTGTGAAGAAGACCAAGATCTATAACCCGGAAAAAAGGCACCCAATTGAGGCATGTATATTTTGTGGATAAGCCAATTACAAAAGTGTTAAAAATAAATACATTTATTAATTTAAAAAAAAATTATCAAAATGGTGGACAACGAAGAGAAATGTTTATGGATATAAACTCATCCACCACTGGATACCTTCCTTGGGCCATGTGTGTGGACCTTACACTAACGTTCAATATTTTGGTGTTAGCAAGGTTTTTATTTATTTAATTTTTTTTGGAAAGAAATTAATACTTTTATTCAGAAACAACACATTAATTTGATCAAAAAGTGACGGTAAAGATTTTTTTAATGTTACAAAAGATTTCTATTTCAAATAAATGCGGTTCTTTTGAACTTTCTATTCATAAAAAGAAACCTGAAAAAAAAGTATGACAAAAATCACAAAAATACTAAGCAGCACAACTGTTTTCAACACTGATAACAATAATAAATAAAAGTAATAAATAAATAAATAATGTAAAAAAAAAAAATAAAAAAAACGAGTAATGGCTGATGAACATTCAGCTTTGCCATCACAGGAATGAATTACATTTTAAAATGTTATATTATTACATTAAAACAATAAAAAGTTATAATAAAAAGTTTTTGGGAATTGTATTAATATTTCACAATATTACTTTTGTTAATTTATTGTTTAATTTATCAATTAAACCATTTGTAATCCAATTAAATAATATTAATATTAATAATAAAACACATAATGGGAATAAAAGTGTACTTGAATATGACTATGCCGTCTTAGTTTTGGATGAGGGACTGCTGTAGTAATCGTTAATCCTATTTTTCTAATCACACATCATGTACACAATTGGTTTTGTGGCATGATGGTACTTTAAGTACAGGTGGATCCGGATGAGCTGCGCATATCATGTAGCGAACAGCAGGAGACATTCATCTGCCATGTAACTTCCACGATTGTGTCAATCTTTCACTTTTACCACTGTAACAAGCATTTCATCATTTGAACAGACAAACCAAGTTAAGTTGTATTTACAACACTGTTCCAGAACAGTTCAACCCAAATATTCAGATGTGTGCAATGCATTTTTACGGAGGACGAGGACTGTTTCCTGGGAGAGTAGCCTACAATGCCGGTGTTCTGACAAATAATGCTGACTCACAGCCTGTAAATACGTAGTTCTGTTAAATAAAGAAATAAAACAGGAAATGCATGTACTGTAACTACTGTATTGAGAAACTTCTGAAGTTTCTGATATATTGCTGAAGTATGCATGAAGCTCTTAATTACAGCATAGCTTCTAACTCTCGCCTGCTATGAATGCTTTGAGAGATTTGTGGTTCTTACCGACACTATTGCTGCCATCTGCTTTCTTGAGGCAGGACTGTCCCTGGACACACCCAGCACAACACAACCGCTGCAATTAGCACTGCGGTCTGTGGAAGAGAGGCATAAACTGCCCGCAGCACTGGCAGGGACAGCCTCACTTCACAGTTGGCCAGGCTGTTGAGCACACCCTGCTTTCTTCTGACAGTGAATGATGTTCACAGAGCTAACAGCACCACGGTTCCCTCGAGTGAATAAGGCAAGCCTCACTATTACAATCACTCAAAATTAGAGACAAATTTCATCATATAACTCAACCCAGTCAAATTTACATTGGAGGGATCCAAGCCATTTCTAGGGAACAGAATATCATATAATGAGACTGAGCATGCAACCATTTAGCAATCAAATCCTAATATTTACATTATTAAATACTCCATATTTACAACTGAACTTTAAAGGGGTCATATGACGTTGCTATGGTTCATATGACATAATGAAATGTGTTTATGTGCGTTAAGGTTCAAAAAACACATTTTCCACATACTGTACATAATTGTTTCTCCTCTATGCCCCGCCTTTCTGAAACGCGTCGATTTTTACAAAGCTCATCGGTCTATATATATTTGATTTAATTTCAGCTCAACTTTATTTCATTTTAAAGTTTTCCATAGTTTTAGATTTTTTTAACTATAATAACCCTGGATCTTACATAACCGCTCAATTACATACTCACTCAAATGAGAAAATTTTATTTCAGTTAAACGACTAGTTCATCCAAAAATCTAAATCATTTACTCACCCTCATGGCGTTTCAAACCTGTGATTTTATTTTCTTCTGCAGAACACAAGAAGATATTTTGAAGAATGTTTCAACTGTTTTTGTTCATACAATGAAATTCAGTAGGGTCCAAAACTACATTGACAGTTTATGGTCAAAAATAACAGACATTTTTCAAAAACATGAGGGTCAGTAAAAAATGACAGCAGTTTCATTTTTAGGTGAACTATCTCTTTATGAAGGCAGTTTTATTAAATAACGACAAAGATGTGCCACTTAATAATAAGATGTGGCAAGTTTATGTCAGTATGGTAAACCGAGGGACTGTCTAATCTCAGAAACGTACTGTAATCCTCACATAATATTCTTAAATTGCCATTTTTCATTTGGTGGCTCTAGCCAAGACGCAAGTTCAAACAAATATTCCTAAAGTAGGAAAAGCAACAATAATGAGGCTGTAAACATTACAGAGATCAGAGTGAGCTTACTTCTTAGTCTGGAGGTCTTATCTGAGTTTGTTTACTTGCGCTGTGGCTGAGAGATATCCTTCAGTAGAGCAGCCACCATGAGGCCACTCATTTTCAGATTCAGTTTTCTCATTGCGTTTTTCAATTGCTTGCACTTGAGATCTTAGAAGGATTACTGCGGCCTTACCATCTGTTGTGCAGTGCAGCTGCTTTGGTTTTACACTCTCTCCCTCTTGGCCACTCGCAGAATGCATTTGTTATTTTATATAATGCGCCGTTCGAGATTGTAGCTTCCCTGCCATGGCCCCATCACACCAGGTCAGCCTCTCTTTATCACAGCGCGCCACAAAGGTCATCAATCGATTCCTCTGGGTTAGGCATTAAAATATAAATTCTCCAAGGCTGGTCCTGATAGATGGCACACACGGCTTTTGGGAAGGGGAAGAGAATTTCTATAGAGACGAATGTGTGATATCTATGTTTGGAAGGCTAGGACAGCGTGATGAGAGACGAGAGAGATGACGGTGACAGAGTCAGTAGGGCGCACTCTGCGGAAAGAATATGTAATTTCAGCTCAGCAGGACAGAGGACTTCAGAGATAAAAAAAAAATGCCAGAGGAAGGTGATTTAATGAGGCAATCTGAATGAATAAACTTGAACCTTGATAAATCATCGGAGAGGGAGCAATGCAGAATTTGTGTGTAAACAAGAAACGCCATGCTGAGAGGACAGCTGTCAGTGGAGTGACAGCTTTAATAATAAACAAACACGCTTGTCTTGAGACTAACTTCCTGCAGAGGCATCACGAATGACAATGAGGGACAACAGACATATGGGAAAGAGTCATATGCTCAGTGCATTTACAATGGCCTTCCCTTCGACATTTAAGAAAAAAGAAAAAAGAAAAAGAAAAAAAAAAACTTTCAACAAACCCAAATAAATACAAAAAATAAATATTACATATTTAAAATACATATGAAATACTTATTTAAGTAAAAAATGACAGCAGTTTCATTTTTAGGTGAACTATCTCTTTATGAAGGCAGTTTTATTAAATAACGACAAAGATGTGCCACTTAATAATAAGATGTGGCAAGTTTATGTCAGTATGGTAAACCGAGGGACTGTCTAATCTCAGAAACGTACTGTAATCCTCACATAATATTCTTAAATTGCCATTTTTCATTTGGTGGCTCTAGCCGAGACGCAAGTTCAAACAAATATTCCTAAAGTAGGAAAAGCAACAATAATGAGGCTGTAAACATTACAGATCAGAGTGAGTTATCTTCTGCTAGTCTGGAGGTCTTATCTGAGTTTGTTTACTTGCGCTGTGGCTGAGAGATATCCTTCAGTAGAGCAGCCACCATGAGGCCACTCATTTTCAGATTCAGTTTTCTCATTGCGTTTTTCAATTGCTTGCACTTGAGATCTTAGAAGGATTACTGCGGCCTTACCATCTGTTGTGCAGTGCAGCTGCTTTGGTTTTACACTCTCTCCCTCTTGGCCACTCGCAGAATGCATTTGTTATTTTATATAATGCGCCGTTCGAGATTGTAGCTTCCCTGCCATGGCCCCATCACACCAGGTCAGCCTCTCTTTATCACAGCGCGCCACAAAGGTCATCAATCGATTCCTCTGGGTTAGGCATTAAAATATAAATTCTCCAAGGCTGGTCCTGATAGATGGCACACACGGCTTTTGGGAAGGGGAAGAGAATTTCTATAGAGACGAATGTGTGATATCTATGTTTGGAAGGCTAGGACAGCGTGATGAGAGACGAGAGAGATGACGGTGACAGAGTCAGTAGGGCGCACTCTGCGGAAAGAATATGTAATTTCAGCTCAGCAGGACAGAGGACTTCAGAGATAAAAAAAAAATGCCAGAGGAAGGTGATTTAATGAGGCAATCTGAATGAATAAACTTGAACCTTGATAAATCATCGGAGAGGGAGCAATGCAGAATTTGTGTGTAAACAAGAAACGCCATGCTGAGAGGACAGCTGTCAGTGGAGTGACAGCTTTAATAATAAACAAACACACTTGTCTTGAGACTAACTTCCTGCAGAGGCATCACGAATGACAATGAGGGACAACAGACATATGGGAAAGAGTCATATGCTCAGTGCATTTACAATGGCCTTCCCTTCGACATTTAAGAAAAAAGAAAAAAGAAAAAGAAAAAAAAAAACTTTCAACAAACCCAAATAAATACAAAAAATAAATATTACATATTTAAAATACATATGAAATACTTATTTAGAGGCAAACATCATGTAAACTAAACAAAGAACACCAAAACAAATATTAAAAATAAGCATTATATATATTAATATTATATCAAATTTAAAAAAGGAAACAAAAACAAATTGAATGTAAAAAAACTTAAACACTAACAAAAAAAAATCACAAAATGCAAAATAAACATTAAAAATAAAAATATTTTTTAGAGGCAGTATACCTGTCAACAAAACAAAAACAAAACTTAAAATAGAAACGAAAACAATAAAAAAATAAACACTCAAACACAAAACTTAAAAACAAACAAAAACTGAATATAAAAAAATAAATATTACATACATAAATTACAAATAAAATATTTGAAAATATTTATTTAGAGGCAAAAAAAAAATTATATGTAAAACTATAATGTAGTAGGCCATGCTAAAATATGTGTATACCTGTTGTATTAACTCAGTTCAAGTGATCCAGTAAGTGTGTTCATTCATGCTGGCATGCACACCGGTCAGAGGTGAGAGGACACCAGTGTACGGCTGGTTAGCCATTAGCAAGCATTAGCCTGTGGATGGGACAAAGGTCCATTGACGGGCTGCATTATTAATCTAGGCCTTCAAAGGCCCGAGCAGCTGAGTGTCAAGGCAGAGAGGGCTAATTATGTATCCGTTTGCCTGGGGTAATTTGCACCCATTGTGCTGTTCAGGCTGAATCAAGACATGAGATCACAAGATTAAACACTTAACGCCAGAGGAGAAGAGCTTTTCAGAGCCATAGTGCAGAGGAGGAGGAAAACGAGACAGGGTGAGAAAAAGTATGAGGGGTAATGATACAGCGCTTCAGATGCATAACACTGACTTTATTTGGTTTGGGTCCAACTATATTGTACATCAAGGTTTTTAGTGGTGTTTGAGGTCTGCACTGAGACTAGACAAATCATTTTTTCTTTAAGAAAATCAGAGAGGTGCCATTAAAAAGTCATGAAGCATGAGTGTTGTGGGTGGTTGCAAGGGCACTGCTAAACAACTGGCTTTTCTGTATCAATTTTAAAAAGGAAAAAATAACTACATGGTTTGAGCAGACAGCCTTCAGACAAGACTAGTGGTTAAAGGATGACGAGAAGGCCAACATACCATATGGCTAGTGATGGACTGAAATGAATTTTTTACAAATACACAGAAACCAAAATGAAAGTTTTCATTTAACTGAAAAGCGAAACAAAAAAGTAAGGCAGTTTTTCTTTCTACCTTTTAATGATATTATTATCTTTCTACGACAATTCCTTGTTGAAATACAAACATTTAAATGGTGGCTGTGATAAAAACTAGTTTTCAGGACAGATTTATTAAAAAATACATTGAAAAACAAAGACATTAGGTTAAGTAAAACTATAATAAATATGTAATATAGGGAATATATATAGCAAAATTCTTCTCCCCTGTTATTTTTTCTAGTTTACGGACATTGGATTTTCTTTCCTGAGGTAAATGTAATGTTACATGACACTGTTTCCATGCCATTTTATTGGTGTCTTTCTGTGGTTGAAACTGATTGAGCAATTACATGAGACATGATACATTTCAGAAAGTTGTACTGTAACTTTCAACATACTTTCAATGCTTAAAATAGTAGGTGGATCCTGTTGCACAACAAAAAAATCCATGTCCAGGCACTCACATAGTCAGCAAAGGTAAAAAGCCTTTATTCTAAGACAGGGCTACATATTAAAAAGACACTTTCGATGCTTATTCTTTGTGCTGTAACTTGTAGTACAGAGGAAGAGATGATGATTGATACGCTCTCCATTGAAGTGATCTATCACACCATTTGTGATAAAATGGACAGAGGTTGATTGCGGAGACTTTGGTTCTTATCAAAAGTAACAACGCTCAAAGATTATTGTGATTATTGGATGGCAGGCATGCTACAAATAACGTTTAGTGATGTTTTGTTCTCGGATCAACAGAAAACAGACAACATTTTTTTTTTTAAGATTTAAGAATAAATATCAGTTCATCAAAATGAAGATTGATTAAAAACATGAAATCTATATGATCAACCCAACCCTAGCGTCCACACAGCTGACATGTTTACCTGTTATAGCTCATGTTGTGACAGTCAAAACTAATTAAAGTCACTGTTTTGGACAATGATTCCACTCTCCAAAACCAAACATTTTTTAAATAACTTTCAGCCAAAGATCAAAATTTCTGAGTATAACTGCATATGGCTCTATTATTTGTCCTCTATCTCTGGAAACTGCCATGTAGGACGCACGCATGAGAGCAGACAATTCATGGTTAGTGATACATAACCTAATTTCCTGTTCTTTTTCTGTGTGTTTGTATCGGACTAACTTTGTTTGCCTGCATTCATGGTTAGTGATCCATAACCTAACTTCCTGTTCTTTTTTGTGCGTGTGTTTGTACCGGACTAACTCTGTTTGCCTGCCTGATCGCGTGTCCCTTGCCATATCTTCCAGTAAGACCTCTTTTCCTTTCTTTGCCAATGCAAATCCATCTCTTTGCGCTCTTCACAGCTGCCCAGCCCAACCGATAACCTCTTGTCCTGTCACGGGGGAGATGGCGCATTTCTGTCTGAACCGTTCCCTGGCTCTCCATTTGGTCCCTTGGCACCTCCTGCAAACGCAGAGTGTCAACACCCACAAGCCGTCAGAGGCCGAGGACAAACAGAGGAGCCAATCTCCTGCTGTCAGGCCAACACCACACACACACACACGCGCGCAGACACAAATGCTCTGATCAATGAGAAAGGCAGAGTGTCTTTGTTATCTGTGATTAGGTTTTCATGAGCAGAAGCCGCATCCTGTCTGGATGACCATCTGGTCATTTCCTCGCTCTCAAAGCGCCCTGGGAAATGCAGTCCTTGCGTCCCGTGACCTCCCGCCATTTCTGCTTCGCTTTCAAGTATAGCCGCAGTCAATCAATATGCCACAGTTGATCATCGTCACTATGTGAGTGAAAGAAAGAGTGGACAACTAAATCTAGGACTGAGCATCTCTCATTCAAAAAAACCTGGAAATGACCAATCAGGTACAATATTTCTTTTGTTTTTAGAAGATTAATCATCACTGTTACTACTGCTAATATTTAAGAGTACTTAAAGTTACAATTCTGTAATCATTTACTCACCCTCATGTCATTACAAACCTATATGCAGTGTAATTTTAGTATTATTTACATACTATTTTAGTATTTAATAACAAATTGAATACTTTTAGAATAATTTTTGTTTTCATTTTTAGCAATCTTGTTATGTGCCTTTGTATTTTTAGGCTTAATTTTATTTTATTTTATTTCCGTTTTTATTCCCAGTCAATAATTTTAGTCTTTTAACTCAAACACATTTTAAATCGTTGACAAGGCAGCATTTTGTTTAATTTAAGTTTTTCATCTAACATTTATATTTTATTTCATTTCTGCTTTATTTCTTAATTGACTAAATGTTTTTAATAATTTTAGTTTTAGATAACGATAATAACCTTGCCCATGTGCCTTTCATTTTTCTTTGGAACACAAAAGAATAAATTATGAAGAATGTGTTTTTGTTTTTTTTAAGTCATACGCAGATATACGAAAAGTAAAGAAAACAGCGCTTGCTTACCATTTTGAATATCAGCTAGGTTCAGAACTTTCTTCATTTTATTTGGCTCATGCTGTTATGAAAATATTCGCATATTTGAATGCTTAAGATCGATCACGTAACATTAGAACAGCCTTCTGTCTGTGCCGCCTTCATTAACTTACTTGTTTTCATCGCTTTCGCTTTAATTCTCGGGCACTGGCTCGTTCGTTAAACTGAATATCCAATCAGAGTTCTCACTCTCGCCGCTCTCGCCTCAAACCTCACGTAGAGTGTGCCCCAACATCAAGGTTAATTACCTCACTCTCTAACGCTCTGCTTTTGAGGCTTTATGAGTGTTTGCCCTGCACCTTCATCTGCTGCTGTGTTAACAAAACGAATAGAAGGCCTAGAAGCAGACACACACACAATGCTTCTGCCACTGGTCGTGCTGTGTCAACGTTTCTCAGATTAAGAGGAAAGAATGTCCTTCCTGATCGCTGAATGCTGCAGTAATGTATCAGCAGGGGACAGGAGGAAATCACTGAGAAGGAAAGACAGAGAGAGGAATCCCCAATAGAAATGTGTGTTTGTGAGACTGCAGCATTCAGTAACCGAGAAAGCTGCATATGAGTCTGCAAGCAAATATTTGTGATAAAATCCAGCTTGATTTATTCAGCATTCGAAGTTTTACAGTCAAAAAAGGTCCATTGTTCATAGTAAATAGTGTAGTGTAGTACTTTCAAACCAAGCAGCTTTCTGTTGGTCATTGCGTTGAATCCGAGTGAGCAACTTGAACCAGTTTTGAAATCTGCATTGGGCGATTTTTCGCCCTCACACAAAGTTCCTGATTGTAGGGATTGCTATTGAAATGACATTTGTCGAACAATACTAATTGGGCCCCATTTATAAATGTTAAAATACTCACTGTTTCTATAGTACAGTATAGCCAAAAGATATAAACATTATGAATGTGTAAAGAAAAAAATAGCTTCCTAACATTCTGTGTAAAGATCTAATTTTACAACTTCATCCCCATGACAATGCAACGACAAAAATCTTAAAACAACTGTGAAAATATTTAAAGTACTGATTTAAACAACTTTACAACTAAAAAAATAAAATAAATAATAAAATAAAAACCACAAGCTGTTACAGAAGTATGAACGTCAGTGCTTATATAAAATTAAAGCTTCACACTTCTGCTTATAAATCCTCCAACAGTTAGCCCAACTGACTTCTACAGAAAGTTTTTTTTAAGGAAATCTGGAACCTGGAAGTTGACATTTTTTTGTGCTAATCAGGCTATCAATTCATGTATAATCGACTCTGGCAACAGTGAAGAAATGCATTATTTCTGCAAAAACACATAAATACACAAGCTGTTTGTAGATATTCTCTCTCTCTCTCTGTAATTGGTCTTCGAAGTTTCCCAGAGGCGGGTCATGTATATTACGCACACCTGTTCATTACATCTGCAGTGGGGCCGTTGAGTTCAGCGTGCAGAATAAGACCATGTCGCACAGTAATTACTGAACATTAACACTGCACGGCCCACGAGCTTCATCACGAACATGTGCACATATATTTTTCTGTCTGTCAGGTGTACATACACCTAGGCTACTCTTCCAGTTTTATAACAAACAACCAAAAGGTGTCAGTCTAACATTCTTCGAATAAAAGGGTGACATCACAGTTGAGTGACATCAGACAGTTCACCTCACATCACATCATTCTCTAGCTAGACATCTTCTATACAATGTAGTTCTAGTTGAACGACATGTTGCAAAGATATTTAACATACCACAAATTATCTGTTTATAATAGCAGGTCTATTTATTAAAACATGGTCAGAACTTGACTATATAGGACATGACTGGACAATATTCACACCAAGTTCAAAGGATTTTAAAACGAAACACTTCATCTCTATGTACTACAAAACGTTATATTGCAATGTTGTTGTTTTTTTATTATTTGGAGGCTATGCATAATTGTTATTGCTCAGATTTAAGTACCAGAACTTGTTTTAAAGGTTTTATTTTTAAATAATTTAATAATAAGGTTTTCAGTTTTAATAATGGAGGCCAAAATGACTTTATATATACTGTATATTTTAATATATTAAAAAATATAAACAGATTTTTTATTTTATATTGTTTTAATAATTTTAATAATGATGGAGTCCAAAGTAACACTAATATAATTTATTTAAATTTTTTAATTTTAATTAAAACTAAATATATTTTACAACGTCGTTTTAATACTTTTAATAGTGATAGAGGTCAAAGCTCAAGTTTTCTTATACATAGCATTGTTTGTTGAGTAGTCTGAACAACCTGAAGGAAGCAGAAATAGTTCTGTATTACAGATCTCACATAACAGCGTCAATAACTTACAGTACTTCTCTATTCAGCACATACTGACTTCTGTGATGTATTTACAATGCTGGGAAGAATCTTCAAAGGAGAATTCTCGCTCTCAACGTGAATGTGCTCAATCACACGCTCACCGACAAACACACATATCTATAAATCGTTTTTGAAGAGGAAAGCATGAAATAAGAGTAGAAACGTTGGACAGAAAACAGAGGAATGTATGAGGATGACTCACTAAGATGAAGAAGAGAAGGAGAGAAAGAGGGAGAGACAGAGAGAGAAGGCCAAGAGGATCTACCCACACACTCTTTTATCACCAGCATGCAAAGCCGCTACTGGCCCCAATCAGGCCTGATTACACACCGAGCACAGGGCGTCTGCCCTCCAGAACACACCTGTCAATCATGCCCGAGACCCCAAACTGAGCCAGGCATGCATAACTGAACACAAACCAACATGGAGATAGAGGGAGAGGGTTTACTGCACAGCTCATACACAATTTACATATTATATATATATATACAAACAAACATACATACATATATATATATATACTGTATATATATATATATATATATATATACACATACATACATATACACACATATATATATATATATATACTGTATACACACACACACACACATATATATATATATATATATAAAAGAGGGGTCAAAAATGCATTTAGTTCTGCTGTGATGAAGCTATGTGACTATTTGAATTTTGAACATATATTCCATTTTGTCCAGTGCAAAAAGTTGTACATACCCTTCTATGATGCCCTACAGTAAATTCCTCCACATATAAACTATGATAGAGATGATAACTTGCAATTACAAAATTTATAACTCACAGTTCTCAGAAGAACACATAAAATGTGACTTCAGAGATAAATTCAGAGAAAAAAAGTCAGAATTGTGAGATTTAAACTCAGAATTGTAAAATGTAAACTCAGAATTGCAAGAAAGTCAGAATTCTGAGTTTATATCTCACTATTTTTTCTCAGAATTGCAAGAAAAAAGTCTGAATTGTCAGATAAAAAGTTGCAAATATCCTTTTTTTTTTTATTCAATGGCGAAAAGAGGCTTCCATAAGTCACTGATAGTCGAGAGGCAACAAACAATATTAAGAAGCAAGAGAATGCACTGTACTCTTGAAAAGGATTGTTTGTCTTTGGAATATTATTTAAATATATAAAGTCTTGTGGAATATACTTAAAAATCCATTATACAGCTTCTTCAGGGCAGTTAAAAAATAAAATAAAAAATAAATTAAAATGCTAAACATCTCAGATTCTCCAAGGGGCATGTAAACTTATGAGCACTGTATATCAGAGTGGATGTGTGTGCATACTTAAGACCTGCAGACAAGACACTTGAGAGAGAGAGAGAGAGAGAGTGTGTGTGTGTGTGTGTGTCTGTGTGTGCATCCATTATGCAGAGAAATGGCATTCTAGATTAAGAGCATCATACTGAGCTTCATAACCTTCATACTATGGTAATTGTATTTGAGGATGTGGGCCTAGTGAAAAAAATACAGGAGAGAAAGAGATGAAGAAAGAGAGAGGGGGTGATAGAAAGAAAAAAAGAATGTGTACCTTGATGCGCTGTATAAATTTCCATTTATTAAGGCCCCAAACCGCAAGCTCCAGTCATTCCTTTAATGCACCATAGTAACCCTTATCATAAAACTACCCACAAACCCATTTTAATAAAGCACAAGATATAATTGTGATGCAGAACAAAATATTAAAATAAATAAAGAAAAGAGACAGATTGACAAATAAAATTAAATAACCATCAGCCATCAAAAAAATCTGTCAGTCGACCACTAGAGTTTTTACGTGATAGACATAAATGTGTTCTGTGTTGGTTTTTCTCTTTCTCTAAAGCAGTAATGTCAGGGCTGTCAACCTCTCTCAGGTTATGACAAATGGCAGAAAATATGGTTATTGTGGTGTATGTGGTCATAGAGTGAGACAAATCACCTGTTAAATGTTTAGG
>NW_015670979.1:724315-731058 GCF_001515625.1 Sinocyclocheilus rhinocerous | reverse complement strand
TTGTACTTATATTTGAAAAATATCTGCATGTAATTATATCTGTAATTACATTTATAATTACACTGTTGATCCATCCCTTACACCTTAACCCACCCTTAAACCTACCCAAACCACCAAACCTGTCCCTAACCTTGCCCATATCCCACCTCAATAGCAGCAAAAGTGTTTTACAATACAATATGAACACAATAAGTACATTGTACTTATTTTTTGATGTAAGTACATAGTAGTTAAGGCCACTTAATATAAAGTGGGACCACCTTTAGTATCATATTCTATCACTGTGTTAACAGACATTATTAGCAAGTTAGAGAATAGGATTGACCTTGGTTGCCTGTTCATTTTGATTTTACTTGAGGGACACGACTGTTGAAATATGGCTGTCAATCCTAGACACTGACTGTGTGAATTTAGCCAGTTTCATATCAATCAGTCAGCATGTAACCTTTTCAAGACATCAAAGAAAGCGCACATCCTCCAGCCAATCACAACAGACTATGGCAGAGCTCAAAGATTAACAAATGATGACTTACTCCCTGTAAATATGGTGCTTTGCTACCCAAGCCCCGCCTGTAAACCCGTAGTCGCCATGCTTAGGTGACTGTGCAAACGTGCAGCTGGATCTATTTGGAGACATAATTAAACCGTAAATTGCTCGTTATCACCCAGTGGGGCTAGCAGGACGCTTGACGCAGAAAGGTCGATTGCGATGCTCTCCTTCATTCGCGCAGACTCTGAAAACAAGTTTTTTCCCCCCATTACATGCACTGTTGAGCTCCCTCTGAGACTGCAGTGAGGCAGCGTCTCTCTCTCTCTCTCTCACCCACACACACACACACACACACCTCTACTTTTACACACCTGTCTGTCCCAATTCTCTCTTCCAAACAAAATTCTAGTTTCTTCTCTTCCCCTCCTTTGGGTCCTGAGGCTGTTTGCTCTGTCGCCTGGATGTGATCTCATACAGTGTGTCAGCAGGAACACAAGGAGCGACAACACACAGGTGAAATGCAGAGAAGAAACCACATCACGTCAGCTGCAGCGGTGGAACACCCGTCTCGCTGAGGAAAAAAAAACAAAAAAAAGCTGGTCTTTTTGTACAGCTCCTTCGGTACGGTAGGGCTTTTAGGCACTGATGAGCTCAATCAAGCTCTGGATCAAAGGTGCTTCAAAAATCACACCAAGCTCCTGAGATGTGGTAAAACATCAAAGGCGTCTTGTAGGGCTGTGAATGGACTATAAGAGGGACGAGGGAAGATTCTGGATGGAGCTTCCGCTGCTTGCCATCTTGCTACTCAACTGGGGCCTCAGTTGCGGAAACAACTAATGGCTTGGGGCAATTTACTGTAGAGAAGTTGTACAATTAGTAAATTATGAATTATTGGAGGCTTTAATGAATGTATCAGTGTTGTTAACTATTAAAAATCATTAAGAATCATTAAAAAAAAAAGTAATACAATAAAATATAAATATTAGATGAATGACTTGAAATAGATGAAATGTTGCCTTGGCAACTAACTGAAATAAAATTATTCTAAGTATTAAAATTACTAAAAGTGAAACTTAAAAATAACAGCTAAATAGAAATATTAAAAACAAACTAATAAAAATGACAATCACATAACAGAAATACTAAAATGAAAACAAAAATAAAAGTGGATTGAAAATATTAAAATACACAATCATAGTATATAAATAATACTAAAATGACACTGTAATGTACAGACACTAAAAAAAACTATGATGAAAAGATGCTGGTCAACCTCAGTAGCCAATGCCAATTCTAGAGTGTTAATACAGCCAGCTCTTGAAGTATAAGGAAATGACTTGGAAACACAATATCTATTCTCTTTTTGAACCTCAAAACATTTCATGTAGCTCAAAATGTAAGTAACAATGCACAAACATGCCAAAAAGGGGCTTGATTTTTAAGACTTTGATTAGTTCAACTGTGATTTTCAGTGATACACTGTGGTCCAAATTATTAGAGAGCAATTTGTACACTGAATATGGTGACTTGTTTCAGTCCAAGTAAGTGACAGCACTCAACACTCAAAAGCGGATTATACGGTGTTCAGACAGGACGTCACCTTCCTTACAAGAACAGGCACATGGTGCGTAACTGAATAGAACAGAACGCAGGGGTCTAAAGAAGGGTTTTAAAAGAACTATTTCAACCAATGTACTAAGAATGGCTATAAAACTCAATGACTGCAGGCATTTGGCAAATGGTGTGACAGCCAGTACAATGGCACAGACCAATTATTAAAATAAAGAGAAGAAATTGCTCCCCTTAAATTGGACAAAATAACTATCTCTAATTGTAATTACTGTGTAAATTATTTTTTTGTGTGTGTGTGGTTTAATTCACATAATACAAGAGCCAAATTCAGAGTAACTGAGCTTTACAGCCATTACAGTACATTTACAGTGCTTAGGTGAGATATGGATGTCGCATAAATGCTTGAAATGAAATGAAATGAAATGAAAAAATAAAATGAAATAAAAAGATGAAATAAAATATTTATTTCTAAAATGAATAATAATAATCATAAATCAAATAAAAATAATTTAAAAACATATTTATACATTTATATATATTTTTAAATATATATTTATCTGATTACGTAACTCGCGTTACTTGTAATGAGTTACCCCCAACACTGTATATATACATACACACACACACACACACAAAACTTTTAAATGAATAATTTGTTTGAATAATGTATTTTTGTGTTATATTGTTATATGGCCTCTCTCACACACACACGTTCACAAAATTAAAGTGCAAGCTATCTGATGTTGTTCACAGACCCTTTTTCCAACCCTTTTTTATTGCGTTTCTACCCACAATCAAATCATGAGCGTCTAAAGAGCGGGTGGAATTAGCACAATGACGCAACTGCCTGCAGAACACCTCTGCCAGTTCCTCGCCCCACCCCAGCTCAGAGCCGCTGCTGTAGCCATGGTGAACAAGTTTCTAGCCCTTCACTGCAGAGATAGATGGTGGTGTCTCCACGCTACACGGGTGACTCCAACGTATTTACGTGCCTGGGAACACATGCAGGTGCACAGACGCTAGAGAAGGTGGAGAGTACAGCAGGTGGAGTGATGGGGCTTCAGATGTGGAGCAGCTTCCCAAATCCCTGCTGCTGGGTTGTGACAGGAAGCTGATTACTGTGATTCCAGCTCACACTCCGTTCCTGTCTCACTCCATCCCTGTGGCTCTACCTCGGGACAGAGGAGCCTAGTAAAACAGAGTCCTCTATAATGGAGAGTGAAGCAGTAAAGCAGAGTACGGAGCGCTCGCTCGTTTTACTGTTTCTGAGGCAGCGAATGGTAATTTTCTCTCTCATAAGGGAGTTCTAGTATTTCACGCTGTGTAAAGGTCAGTTAATGCTCGCTTCCTCTTCGTGTTCATCAACTACTGTTCAGTCACACTGCACAGTGCAATACAGATTCCGTCTCTTTCATATGCTTTAACTATGAAGGCAAAGCATTACCTTATAGCATCCTTGAGCATCGTACACACTGCTGCAGGCAAATAATGTGATGTGACCAAACATGAATTACTGACTGATTACAGAGGCACTGCCCTGAATACAAAACGGCACTGCAGGGCTGTTAAATTACACTATAATTAAACCTCACATATATTGCTTACACCTGAGGTGGGGAAATGTCTTGGAACTACAACTAATTACTCAAGCAAACAATAAAGAAATGAATTCACTGTAAGAATAACGTTCCGGGGAAATAGCAAATGCCGTGATAGAGAGTTGGGCACCGGCTATAAACAGGTGCCTTACGATTTTAGGTCATTTCTGATTCTCATTTCTAACAGGTCCTCGGCTGCCTTGAGATTTCTCACCAAAAAAGCTGGATTTCTGAAATTTAAGTCATTATTAATTATTAATAAGATGGGGAAAAAAGCACTTTTCAAATCAAATATGGTAAAATAAAAAAATAAAATAAATAAAAATAATAAAATAAATCTTGATTACCTTTTTTACCGATATAGTCTGAAATAAAATGTTTTTTTAAATTATTATTTCAATATATACACTTGTTGAAAAATGAGAAGCTAAATTGATAGCTCTGTATGAATAAAATAAAATTAAAAATAAAATAATCTAGATTCCCATTTCCATCCATAGAGTTTGAAAGAAAATGCTTTTTACCTAGATATATACTTGAAAAATGAGATGTTAAATGGCCAAGTTGCACAGAATGCACACACAAACACAAGCACACAGAGTATCTCGACACCCACACTTCCATCTTGTGCCCTTTATAAAACCATGAAGGGCAAGCAGAAAATCTATCTTGCTATTTTAGCATTGAAAATGTTGAAGGAAGCCAATGAAATTTATGGGAGGCAGCAAATCAGCCGCTTGCCGCCTGTCATCTCCATTAGACAGTAAACGAGGTCCGTGTATCCTTGAGCAGAGACGTGGCTGTGAAGCGACCTCAGCTGAGAAACCGAAAATATATTTCAGCCGTTTAAAACTCGTTGAAATGAATACTTAACCACAACATCAAAACAACAGCATTTGACTAAGTGGCATGTGAAAAATAATGTGTTTTTTGAACATTAAAGCATGTCAACATATTCTGTTACACCAAATACACAAAATAATGATCTTTAAAAAAGCATCATATGACCCCTTTAAAAGTAAAAAATAATAAAAAGGCTGGTATGTACAATGTACAATATTACTTAGTACGGAGCACTGCATAGAACATGCGGACAAATGTAATAATATATTAAATTGATGGAACGAATGCTTAATTCGTGGCCGTGGTATCATCACTCTCTCTTTATATGTACATGTATATGAACACTAAACTAAAATAAGGGATCAAGTTATTACAATGTAGTCACAATTTAATTAAAATGATGGAATTATTAAAAATTGTTTTGATGACGAAAACATTAAAATGAGCAAACATTTCAACTGATAAACCAGATCAATTTATTTTGAATCTGGAAAACTAATTGTAGACTAAACATAAACACAACAGAAAAAGTTATGTTTAAAATGCTCTCTGTTCTTAATCAAACTTAAAAAGTTTTACATTTTAAGTTTTCAGTTAATCAACCCATGTGAATTTTTATCTTCAGTCTATGACCAGGAAATGGCATCCCTTCTGTTACTGATACATCTCCTTCCACCACCACCAGGAGCACTGAAGTCTCCAAACATTAGTGCATGTGATGCCGTTGAAAGACTTGACATCTTTCATAAGACAGTGGAATTTTAATAATGTCTTGTGGGTTGCTCAAACACCAATGAGATTGAAATCAGGTCTTCATAGGCATTCCCATATTTCAGTAGCCAATGAGTCAATGTTTGAACAGTCACTTTTATAATGTTGTTTTCTCTGCGACTGCACATTATGTTTGTGTCTAATGTTCAGTGTTCATCTCAACCCTAGTCATGCTGCAGTTTGGAGGAGCACCTCAGCAACAACCAGCGTCAGCATCTGTACCTCCTTGCTGTTGGACATCAGAAAAGCAAGATTGACAGCTTCTACATCACCTTGGATAAGCATCTCATCCCATGCCAGGCAAATCGCTCCCTTGGGCATTTGATGAACTTTTCAAGGCACATTTTGTGTTCGGTTTGTCTTATGATAGTGCACTTGTGAACTTTTACACATTCCTGCAGACAACAGTGTATAACCTTGATGGAGAAAATGAAGGAGTCACCCAGGGTCAGAGACTTGAGAGCCAGACTGCTAAACCAGACAGTAACGTTATCTTACAATCTGAGCATTATGAGCTGAGAGAATGCTGATCTCTTTTATTTGTCAGAAACAGAAACATTTGTCACATTTAAGAGGTGAACATAGTTACTATCCTGGATCTAATTTCAAATTGATTTGTTCTCAATGAGGTTGTAGGCATCAGTTCCAAACATATGCAGGTTTTTCGTAAGCACCTTAAATGTTCATAGCAATGTTCAGCAAATTGCTCAATCTTCAACTGTTGGATGTTCCTCAAGTGAGCCAGTTGCAAGCTCATCTCGAGTAGATGCTTTGGAGGACCAAATGAATCCCCAGCATCAATCTCCTTGTTCCAGTGCTTCCTCTGAGAACAATGATTCAGAGCTTACTAAAGATTCAACTAAAGAATTGTGTGAATCCATCGTGGCAAAATTACAAGTAAATGGAATTCCAAACAGTTTAATTACATTTAGAGGAATGGACAGATGAGCTTTACACACAAGCAAAGCATAATATTATTTCTGCTTTATCTGCAAGTGACCCCTACAAAACTGTATTAAAGGGGTCATATGATGCGATTTCAAGTTTTCCTTTCTCTTTGGAGTGTTACAAGCTCTTGATGCATAAAGAAGATCTGTAAAGTTGCAAAGACTAAAGTCTCAAATCCAAAGAGATATTCTTTATACAAGTTAAGAGTCAGCCACACCTACCTAAAACGGCTCGTTCTAACACACCCCCACATATCTAGGTCACTATGTGGAATTGTTTACATCGCATTTTATGGACGACTGTTTTTTGAACCTAGAAGAGTACAAAGCTGGCTGTGCACAAAGGCTATTTCTAAAAAATAAAATAAAAAAAAGGGTCAATTCCGACTTTGCTATGACAATCTGGCGCTTCTGAATCAGCGACTGTACGTATGTTTTGTTACTAGTTTAAGTATTTGCTATTGACTGTTCAAATGCAGAGTTTTGCGCAGCGCAGAGTAACGCGTCGTGTGTGTGTGTGTG
>NW_015670979.1:719471-724254 GCF_001515625.1 Sinocyclocheilus rhinocerous | reverse complement strand
GTGTGTGTGCGTGCGCGAGAGAGAGAGAGAGAGAGAGAGAGCGCGAGAGAGCACATACCAGCTTCATCACTGTGTCTGTCACGCGACTCTGTTGTCCTTTCGGGCTTGAACTGATGGTAAAACTAACGACATTATTAACTGTCTTGATATTTACTTTGAAAGCTTGAAGCTTGCGATTATGGTAGGAGGGGTTACATTTCCGACGCGTGCTTGTGGTGTTTGGCCAATCACAATGCACTGGGTCAGTTGGCCAATCAGAGCAGACTGCGCTTGTCAAAGGAGGGGGCTTTGTAGAAAACGAAGCATTTGAGAGAGGCGGGGCATAGAGGACCTACAATAATGTACAGTATTTGAAAAATAATGTGTTTTTTGAACATTAAAGCATGTCAACATATTCTGTTACACCAAAGACACAAAATAATGATCTTTAAAATAGCATCATATGACCCCTTTAAATGAATCTTTTGAAAAATTTGAAAACCCATTCACAAATCTGAATACCAATTGGAAACTAAATAAATAATTTAAAGAAAAATGGGGAGTTGTTGGACCAGTTGAGATAACATTTGGTGTGCGACAGACTGAATCAGAAATCTTCCAGTGAATGATACTTTTATATACGTGCCAATTTTAGAAACATTGAAATTCAGACATTTGTGATCTCCTAAGGAAAGACTATAGATCAAACCCTGACACTTTTACAGATTTTAGCGATGGAAGATATTTTAAAACCTACCATTTGTTTACAACAAAGGGATATTACAAATCCAAATATACTATGATGACTTTGAAACTGCCAATCCCCTTGGCTCCAAATGTGGAATTCACTAAATTGGCTGTCTTTATTTTATTGTAATAAACTTGTCCCCCAAATATATGGCATCATTGCACAGATCACTGGCGATAATCTTGGGATGCACTCAATTCTTGGTTTTAATGAGTCATTCAGTAGCCATCATTTCTGTCGCCTGTGTTTAATTTGAAAAGAATGGTTCTCCAACAGTATACAGTGAGGATGATCCTAAGGTGATCCTTCGTGGAAAATAAATCTTTGAAATGCATTGCAGTCTCTCCAGGAAAACCCACAATTGAGGTCATTGTATGGTTTGGAAAAGTTTTTTTTACACTAAACACACTGAAGTATTTCCATGTTTGCAATAACTACTCATTTAACATAATGCATGATCTTCTCGAGGGTGTGGCTCAGTATGAAATTAAATTGCTTTTTGGATATCTTTGTCAAAAGATGTTTTCTCAACCAGTTGGGTTAAAGATGATGGTGGAGAATATAGAGCTGGACTTGTTGTTTGCATGCAATGGAAAATGATATGCCAGTCTTTTGTCAAATAAGTGATCACATTTATCTATTGGTAAACAAACTATTTACAGAAAATTTTGTACTATGAAGTGAGGAAAGGTGTATTGTAAAATGTCAGAGCTTAAATTTTATAAGCCATTTGATACTCAAAGCTCATACAGTGTTGCAAATGAAAGTTTGTATGCAATACCTTCTTTTGTAATGTTTTAATTCAACTTCAAATTGCACTGCAAGGGAGAATTAAAAATAAAGCTGTTGATAAATTATTTTGTGTGCTGGAGTTTATTTAACTATGTTTTCAGGTCATTTAACAGTGTTTTGTAAATCTTTTGAGACTTTACAGAGTTAAACTAATTCTACCAACCTAAAAGGTGTAACTCTGAACCGTGTTGTTTTTCTGTATGCTTTTCAGTATTATTTTAACACTTTTTAAGAGTCAAAGAAGGAACTCTGTCATAGTGTAAAATGTTTAACTATTTTGAAAATGTTAATTTAACTCAGGAGAGTGTGGAGCTATATAAACTCTGAAAAAGTGTTGAAATCAACTCTATGAGATTTAATTCAACACTGAACTTTTTGCGGTGTTCAGGCCTAGTTTCAAAATGCCAATTTATATCGTATTTAATTGACTTCTATAAGTATGGCAGGTTAATAAATAGTGATGAGTGCTGCCTCAGGCGGACAGTGCCAGGGATTGAAGATCACCTTGTGATGGGAATTTGATCTCGAAGCCCTATTTATATTGTTATTAAATTTGCATTCATTATTGCACTCACTGTAGGGTGTCCACCTTTCCACTCAAGTCCTTTGAGGGATTTGTCATTGGAGTCAGTAATGCACTGTAAAACAGCAACACAATGTGAACTGATGGGTGCTATAAATCCATGCAGTTCTATTTCTATGTGGCTAATTCTAATGCGGCCTACTTTATCCACGTTAAAAATAGAAACAGTGATATAAATGGCTTTTAACAGATCGTGATGAAAGCAATGTAGCATAATTGCACCAGTTAAGTAAAAAAACAAACAAAAAAAAAACAGTAAACTAATAATAGAATAGTCTTTTAAAAAGATCCAGACTGAGAAGAAAGAACAAAATTACCAGCCAGACACGTGTATCTGAAAGACTGCATAACTTCATGTGTTTAAATAGGGTTCATATCATTCGACATACTCAAATTTTGAGTTTACTTCGAAACTTCCTCCAATTCAAAAAGACCACTTAATTACCAAAACCAGGATAATTCAGAGAGAGAGAGTGAAAGAGCAAATGATACCTGCAGGACAAAAAAATAAAATAAAATAAAAACTCATTATTTATATTGTTATTATTTTTACTATTGTTATTTTAGTTTAGTTTTTAATCATTTACTCTTTCACTCATAGTTTTTAAATTAAATTAAATTAATTAAATTATCATGAGCAATAATAATGGAGAACAACATAACAGCAACACTAAGAGTGATGCTTGCCTTAGCAACAACCACTAATGATTAAACCTTTGCCACCTTGTGGTTAGAGAGCATTTCACATATAAAGAGAGAGAGAGAGAGAGAGAGAGAGAGAGAGAGAGAGAGAGATGATTATGATGATGATGATTATGATTATGATGATAATAGGAAGTTGGTTAGTCGTTATTATTTACTTCAGGTATAACTATAGTTTCTATTCAGGAAAAACATGCATGTTTGCTCCAGGCGTTTGCTCATGGCACCAACCCACATGACTCACAGACTTGTGAAAATAGCAGAAAGATGTAAACAACCTCTTCAAAGACTCTACAGCTAGTTGCCTAATCATTATAGAGATGTAAAAAGCAAGCAGCTAAAGAGGCCCCAAGACTCTCAACTGACTGATCTGAACCCAGAGGAAACATCTGCTTTCTCAAAGAGAGAGAGAAAACTATGAAAATCAACACTTGATCCAGAGGGGAGCCAGTCAATGTGCCAACAGTCAGTCTAGAGGCCAGCCTTGGTTTCAGGACCTTGGAGAGCGAACAGTCCATATTTCCCCCTTTCCAAAGCATAGTGTCTGTAAATGGTGTCATAGTGTCTGCGCTGTTCAAATGATGTATGGATTTGGGGGGAAACAATGACAGAACTAGTACACTTATTCTTCAGGGGCCCTTTTCCCCCTCCCAGTGGTCCCGTACTCCGCCTCTCTTTGGGTTTAACTGTACATTTTCCAGCAATGGTGGAAACGAGAGGCACATGTGGTGTTCCTCATTCAGTGATATGTGATTACGGGCAGTGCAGAGAGGAACAAAGGAGCCTGTGCTCTAAACTCTAAATGCACTTCAAAGCCCCCAAGCCTGCCATGCAGGACAGACCCCGGCACTGGCAGAAAGGGGGATGGCAAGTGGAAAAAGACCGACTGAGATGAAAAGAACAAAGGAAGCTCTTGAGGCAGCGGAGAGCGGATAGATTGAGAATGGAACAGAGACATGGCGGTCTAATCATCTGCAAGCATTAAAAAAAAAAAATCGATAACAGGCTTATTACGGACCATTGACGGTTTATATCCTTTGTGATAAGACTGGAGCTCTTCTGGAGAGATCAGATTGGACATTAATTAAGACTAAAAGCCATCCTACAACTTAAAGCAGTGCTAAGACTAAAAGCTCAAAGGAACATCACAGACTCATGATCTTAGCAGTAGACTCTAAGTGGCTCTGGGCAGTTCAGGATATCTAGAGCTACAGGGTAATATGGGTTGTACAGCTACTAAAAGTATGTGAACCCTTCAACCAGTTAATAAAGGTCTAGTTCACCCAAAAATGTAGGTTTGCTGAAAATTGACTCACCCTCGGCCATCCAAAACGTAGATGAGTTTGTTTCTTCATCGTAACAGATTTGGATAAATTTAGCATTACATCACTTGTGAATGGGTGCCGTCAGATTGAGAGCTTATAAAACATCACAATTACCCACAAATATTCAACATTGAATCCAGTTTATCAATTAACACCTTGTGAAGCAAAAATCTTTGTAATAATAATTAAAAAAATCATTATTAAGATGACTCAAACCATTGTTTCTGGCTAAAATACAAGTCCTCTATAATATTTCTTTCTCTAGTGAAAAAGTGGTCTCGTCTGAATCAGGAGAGATAACAGGAGATGGACTTTTTGGACTATGGACTGGTATTTTGGACAGAACCTACCGTTTAAAGAGGTCATATGACGTTGCTAAAAAGAACATTATGTTGACACCAATAAACTTGGGGTAATCATAAAAATTGTTTTATTCATTACATCATAATTCTGATTTTTTTTTTCAGGAATAAATAGCTAAGCAACACAGTAGAGAACAATAAACGACAAAAAAATAGCAAAACAAAAATGAATAATTAATCCACAGTCTGAACATTTATGAGTTGGCTAAAACATCTTAATTTGAACGTGCATTGTGTGACTGTTTGCAGTAAGCTAACACGTTGCTCAATGACAACGTGACAATAAAGGAAT
>NW_015670979.1:716539-718796 GCF_001515625.1 Sinocyclocheilus rhinocerous | reverse complement strand
CAACTATACTACAGCGAGAATAAAAGTTACGTCTTCTTTCTTTGCGTGAACATTTGGGAGGTGTTATGCAAATCTTCCCACACAGTGACGTAGACATGTGGGGGCGTGTTTAAACAAGGCGTTTTAGGAGGGTGTGGACAAGTCTTAACTTTTATAAAGAATATCTCTTTGGATTTGAGACTTCAGTCTTTGCAACTTTACAGATCTTCTTTATGCACCAAAAGCTTGTAACACTCCAAAGCGAAAGGAAAAAATTAAATCGCATCATATGACCCCTTTAAAGTTAAAATTCCTTAATGATAATTTCTTGCAAACAGTCATGTGGATTACTTATAGATTATTATGATGCATTTATCAGCTGTTCGGACTCTCATTCTAACGGCACCCATTCACTGCAGAGGATCCATTAGTGAGAAAATGACATAAAGCTAAATTTCTCTGTTCCGATGAAGAAGCACACTAAGAACCAAATGTAATGTAAACATGCTACACTGTTAATATGTGTGAGGAAGTACTTAACTGTAATGGTTTGAGAGTGATCAAGATGAAGGATACTACCATAGGACACATACCTGTAGGTCTACTCAGTCTAACTAGACAAACGAAAGGAAGTGATGTAATACACAGCAAGCCTTAGTCACACTCGCAAATTCACAGCACATTCTGGAGAGCCAAGTGCCAGCCTCAAACCCTGAAGTCAATTCAAAACGCACTCGAGTCGACTATCAGCGTGATATATTTTTCCCATATCAGCCTTGCATTATTTTGTATCCTCCTCCTTCCTACAGGGTCTGGGAAGTCTTGGAAAACAATTAGCTTTTCTGTTTTTTGTAAATAAAGATTAACTTTATTTTTGTTTCCACAAAAATATTATGAAGCACAGGCATTTTTAACATTAATACTAATAAGAAATGTTTATTGAGCACCAAATCACCATGTTAGAATAATTTCTAAAGGTCCATTTGACACTGAAAACTGGCGTAATGGCATTTCACCAGACAGTCTCAAAGAGTTAACGTCTCAAGAATGGACAATAAGCCCAATCACATGCCTTGTAGCCAACAAATGAAATAAATGGTCTCTCTCTCCTCCGCCCCCTCCAGACACATGACTAGGCTTTTCTCTCTGCTGCACTACGAGACTCAAACTCTCTCCTGAGATTCCTGCATCCTCTGCAGTGGAAAACAAAACAGTTGCCATCTCAGACCTCTGAATAATGAACACACATACACAAACTCTCAAAAAATATCACTAAGGTTATTATTAATTGATGTGTTTTACAGAGCACTGTCCTTTTTAAGTAAACTACAAGGCTTTTTAAAAGGATAGTTCACCCAAAATACCACTATGAGAAAGAGCAGTCTGAACATACTGCTAAAAAAAAGAAAGTCATACAGGTTTGGAATGACATTGGCGTTAGTAAATGACAGAGTTTTCATTTTTGGGTGAACTATCCCTTTAAATGAGGTGAACTTCAGAGCCATTAAAACATCTAGAAACTTGTAGGGGAAACCCAATTTATGCCACCACCTAAAAAGGAAGAAAGGAAAGCTTCACAAATGAGGACAGAGAGGAGACCACCATTTCTTACAACAGCTGTGAGATGTGACTGTGCCTTATAAAACGATACAATAAAAATATTGTATTGGGAATATAATCCCGCAAAAAAACTCATGTAAAAGGTTTGTGTGTTTGACTATGTATCCTTTGAGGTACGGTCGTAGCTGCAAGGAGCTGAGATAACGACCTGTTTGAGCTTGTTAAACTGAATGCCATTGTCTCCGCTCAGCCTGCAGCTCGCTCTAGTTCGTAACCAATGACCTCTGATTTAAATGAGTGTTTTATTCTGCAGCTAAATTTAAGCTTCATTAAAAGGAGAAGGACTCACACCACACAAACACACAAGTCAGCTGAACACTAACAAGTGGAACAGGGTCAACTGCACTTGACGAAATTAAAATTTCACTCATTGGTGGAATCCATAAAGCTCAATGACTCCTTATCTACTGTTATCAATCATAAACTAAAAAAGTAACCTGTTTTAAATGCATAAAATGTCTATAAAACAGACATTATTTTATTTTATGTTCCAATCTTTCTAGTAGAAAGTAATTAAATTGCCAAAAACATCTAGGTAAAAACATACATTAACTGTAAGGCATCTGTGATCTATCTATCCATCCATCCATATATATTAGGGCTCTCAATTTAAATTAATATTAATAATGATACTTTTACATACAGTATATCCATCTTT
>NW_015670979.1:706732-716458 GCF_001515625.1 Sinocyclocheilus rhinocerous | reverse complement strand
TATATTTTTTTTTTTAAATTTTCAGGCACCATTTTCTGCCCTATTCAAGTGCCCATTATTTAGCAAGAGTAAATATGAGAGAGAGTGAGAGAGAGAGACTCATTCAAATGCGAAATCTCCATCAGTCTCTGAATCAGACACAAAGGAAATAAAGGCATGGTACATTAAATGAGACTCAGAGTCAGACGCCCCCCAGAGCTAAACACACACACACACACACGTGCTGCACACAGTCATCAGTAATGAATGCATCCTCGAGCTGCGGTTTCCTGTGTGAGTCTGAGAGTACACGCGGAGCTTCAATCGTCTTCTCTAAGCGTCAGCAGAACTCTTCTACGACGCATCTCTGTAATCCTCCCCCTCGTTTTCTCTTTCTCTGTATTTCTCTCCACTACGCATGCAGTCCTAGAGCAGAGAACTAAGATGGAACCTTTCCTGCCTGATCTCCACAGAGACAGAAACACTCCCCACAACCGCTGGGGTCCAAGCACACTGAGAGGAAGAAGGCAATATGTTGCTGGACTGACAGCTAAGCTAGATTCTAGTTGGAAATGATACACAGGTTCTTTTTACAGACCTCATAATGTACTTCTGCATTTTGTTCTTGCATGTACCAGTGACAGCAGATCCCAGAAATACAAAAACATAATTAATCAGTTCAGTGAAGCAGGGGCATTGGCATGAAGCATAGTCAGATAAAGATTCTAGTGAGCTGACTCAAGTAGCTAGGGAAGTCTGATACATTTTTGTTTAATCTGAATAGTGAAATGAATCACTTCTTAAATTAATTAGACGCGTTTCAAAAAGGCGGGGCATAGAGGAGAAACAATAATGTACAGTATGTGGAAAATAATGTGTTTTTTTAACTTTAAACCGCATAAACACATTTCATTACACCAAATACACAAAATAATGTTCTTTTTAGCAGCATCATATGACCCCTTTAAAGTTAACACTTTTAAAAGAAATTCATATTAAATATTTAATGTAATTAATATTTCTTTAAGCAATTTTTTTCAGAAAGAAGCTTAATAATTTTATCTGTGATTCTCACTGTTTTTGAGGTAGATAAATAGTGCTACGATTTTTAACAGTAAAGTGTGTGCATTCTGTCCACCTTGCATTGCCAATCACAATTTCAGCAATAACAATGTCTCCAATGTCTGCCATTGGTCGGACAGTCAGATAGCCCCGCCCCCAAACTGTTAATAAGGCTCGTCCAAATGTAGAAAGAAACAGTGCAATATTTTGATGCAGATTTTGGGTGAAATCAACCCGCAAATTTTTGAGAGTTGTCTTTTCATATAATCAACTGGATTAGCAGAAAGTATTTTAAAAACTTTAAAATCTGTTTCAATAAAATAATAAAATAATTTAAAACCTTTAAAAAATCTGAAAGTCACTTAACAAAAATATTTTTTATAAAAAAGTACAATAAAAGAAAAAGAAAAATATTATAAAAAAATAACAATAAAATAAAACATTATGAAATAAAATATAATAAAATAAACAAACTTTACCTTTAAATTAATTATATAATTGGAAAGTCACATAACTAAAATATTTATTATAAAATAAAGTACAATAAAATAAAAATAATAGGAAAAAAATAAAATAAAAATAATAGGAAATAAAATACAATAATATAAAAAGCACAAGTTAAATAAATAAAATTTAAATGACCAATAAAATAAAAATAAAAAATATTATAAAATAAACTACAATAAAATAAAACATTGTAAAATGAAATACATTAAAATAAAAACACACTATACCTTTAAATTAAATATATAATCTGAAAGTCACATCATTAACATAAATTGTCCTTTAAACAGCTTTAAATAGTCAGCTACTTTTTGTCAATATCTTCTTGCCATACCTAAAAAGGAAAAAATTGATTGTAATTTAACTACTTAAAATTATGAGCACAAAATACTATGGTTTCAAAGCAAAACACTGTGACTACTATAATGAGGATTCAATCGCTGCTTCTAAAACAGTTTCAAGCCTACAGGTGTGACAAAATTAATGAAGAACTGTCATAACGAATGCAACAGTGTGGGCTGCTAAAGTACGTCCCATTCGGCTCCCCAAATTAGCTCTTTATGCAACAGTGCATGTGACAATATATGGAGCACCACTCAGGAAAGATGTGCCTGTGGAAAAAGTGAATCCTGTCGGACGCTAATGAGCATTGCTAAGGGCTAATGAGAATGTGTGAGATGAAAACACCTACACGCTGGAACAAACACTCCAGCACGCTACAAATCCTGCGCCCGGGGATACAGAACTGTACTGTTCTCTGTTGTCGAACATCTAAGACCGAAAGCTGTAACAATTACTTTCTAAAAATAGCAAAACCGAAGAAGCTCAGTTTCACAAAAGGAGAAAAACAGCAACATCAGTGGACTTCATAAAGTATAGACCCATTTGAAATGTGTAAACAAAAGACACACTTTTGTGACCAAGCACACACACACACACGGAAAACAAGCTGAGGATGGCGTGACAGGAACTTGGCAATGACGAGAATGAAGTGGCAGAAGTTTGAAAATTTTCCATCTGTGGCAATCCATCTGCAGAATTAAGCGTCCATTACCGTTCACTTACACACACAAACTACAAATGCAAATTTCTATAACACCAGGAACGGTGACTCATAAATAAGCAATTATCGCTGAAGTTGATGAAGAATGCCACAGCTAGTTTCTAAAATAGTGACTAACTGATCTTGCAGGATCTGAAATTATACCGAAAATCTTTGTGAACTGGGCATGGTCATTTCTGGCACTTTTTTGTTAGCTTGTACACAGCTTGACCACCTCCAGCTAGTATGGCATGTTTATTACCAGCCAGGTACACATTATCTGAACACAACTGGCATCATGCGGTGTTTGTGGCAGTGGCAGGGATGATGAGGCCCATTTTCAACTGTGCACTTTTTATCCATGACAACAAAGAACAAGACGACAACTGTTCATCAGACTATAGCGCAAAGCTGACGCTTCAAATGTCAGGGTGCAGCTGTGAACCTCCAGCCTCTGCTGACACATCTGCAGTTGCTACAGTGAGT
Organism: Sinocyclocheilus rhinocerous; assembly: GCF_001515625.1. Taxonomy (NCBI): domain Eukaryota; kingdom Metazoa; phylum Chordata; class Actinopteri; order Cypriniformes; family Cyprinidae; genus Sinocyclocheilus; species Sinocyclocheilus rhinocerous. The sequence continues at coordinate 713,385 of NW_015670979.1, read as the reverse complement.
AACAAAACTAAGATCCATCAAAAGACATTACGCAGTCAACAATAACAGCCTGAGGATGCTTTTGTACTAAAAAGAACTTCATGTAGCTTCAGTAAACCTATAAGCAGGCCCAGAAAAAACATGCTACCTTTTTTTATACTTTACTATCTCTTGAGAGAAAAACTGTGAAATTCTGCAAAATATATATAATAAAATGTTATGTTATAAATGTTATAAAAATGTTAATATATATATTAGAGTTGTAACGGTATGAGATTGTCATGGTATGATAATCGTCTCAGAAAATATCACGGTTTCACGGTTATCACAGTATATATCAACAATAATTCTTATCAGCAACAATGACTCTTAAAAGAACAAGAAAAAGTTATTTGAGTGAACAAATCCTTTATTACAACAAACTTGAAACCATTTTAATGAAAGTATTGAAGTCTCCCTTCTGAAAAAATAAATAAATAAATAAATTTAAAAAACAATAAAAAAGAAAGCTGTACACCTTATGTACAGGTGCATCTCAATTGAGCCAAAATCATCACAATTAAAAGAACCAAAGACTTAAACTACTTCAGTCTGTGTGCACTGAATTTATTTAATACACAAGTTTCACAATTTGAGTTGAATTACTGAAATAAATGAACTTTTCCACGACATTCTAATTTATTGAGATGCACCTGTATATCTATATCACACTTTAACATTTTAAAATGTTTTTAAATGAAAATGTACAACCTATATTTTTGGCAAAGTTAAAACATGGACAAACATGATAGTCATTGAAAACAATGTTTAAATAAATTATTTTATTATAAAGAATATTATTATTGTTGTTATTATAACTTTGAAGTACATTGTACAATGCTAATATATTTCTGTCATAATTTCAAATTAAATCGAATGTTTATTTTGACGGGTTGTAGCGGACCTTTGAATTTCAGAGTGTATTTGACAATGGTTTTTCTCAAATAAAACAAGGAAATGTTTATTTACGTTTTCTCTCAGTGCAGCTCTGCTGATGTTCATGTTTATGTATCTTAGACGCTGAAAACACAATTTATGTATGCGTACTTCAGTATGCAGTAGATAAAACGGCGCCACTCAGACATGCAGAAACAATCAGATTATTTATATAACTGTCTATTTGCGCTTTAATATTCACAGACACATATCATATCTACTTTCGATTTATCCATCCATCCGATCGCGCGTTTTACGTGACATCCTCGTTACACTGTAAATTCCATGTTCACGACTGCACCGGGATTCCCTCTGCTTCACGGAAATCATACGGCCTTAACGTATAACTTGTTATTAATGACACACACCTTCATCTGCACGGAGGGATGGTGTCCGCGAATATGAGCGAAGATGTTGGATGTATTGCCTGCTTTTGTAGCCACTTTGCGTCCACATTTTTTGCAAATTGGATCCGTCCTCAAGGACAACCCCGCGTTCGTTTTTTTATTTAATATCCGAATTATTCCCATACTGCAGATATTAACTTTTTTTTTTCGGCGGGGATGGAGATGAGATATTATCTCGGTCTCTGTCATTTTCTCCGCTGCACGTGCGTGTAAGCAGGCAAGTGAATGCAGAGCGAAGCAGCCGAGCGGAAATAAGTTGCATGTGCCTGGGTGAGATTTTTTTTCATTCTTTTTTTTTTTTAAACCGTAGATATGCAAATGTTTACGGTATGATAACCGTGCACGTTCAACCCGTGATAAACCATACCGGTATATTGTTACAACCCATATATATATATATATATATACACTCACCGGCCACTTTATTAGGTACACCTGTTCAATTTGCTATCATGACAATATGGACCAAAATCTCTGAGGAATGTTTCCAACACCTTGTTGAATCTATGCCACGAAGAATTAAGGCAGTTCTGAAGGCAAAAGGGGGTCCAACCCGGTACTAGCAAGCTGTACCTAATAAAGTGGCCAGTGAGTGTATATATATGTATGTATGTATATGTGTGTGTGTGTATATATTTATAATATACACACATGCACATGACACATACACATTATATATATATATATATATATGGATGTGTGTAAATATATATCATGTAATGTAAATATATATATATATATATGTGTGTGTGAGAATCTCCCATTATGCTATATTATCACCAAATCTACAGATTTAGTATTTCATTTTGGAACCGACTGGTCGTAGGCCTCATTGATCTCAGCTTATGCACCTCAGTTTTTGAGTGAACATTGCCAAAATCATCCACAAATAACACCTTTTTCACTCTGAAACTGAAGCTCAGATCAATCAAGCCTACGAACAATCAGTTCCAAAAAGAAAGCTATTTTTAAAAGGCTCTTCATTTTTGCCAACATAACAACTTGCACACTTGCAGAGTAATTACAGTGCAGCAGTACTTTCCTGCGTTAACAGCAGGTATTAAGGAACACTTAATAAAAAGGACTCCAAGAAGCAAAGTCCAAACTGCTTTTTAACTCAAGTGGCTCGCTGATTGAACAGCAGCTACGCTAATTATGTCTCTATTTGTTTCTCTGTTTTTGCCACGGGATTGACATCCCGTGGTAACTAGGATTTACACAAGCTTCAGTCTGGATCCAGAACACCTGAGAAGAGATGATGCCAACCCCTCAGAGGACCTCAGATGATGCCAACCCTGAAACAACATACAGAACTACCACATTTTGCTATAAGTTTGATTGCATCATATAATAATTGCTGTTAATAGTGTTCATCGTCTGTTTGATTACGTCTTTAATTGATTTTTCTGTACATTTCTGCCATACGTACATTAACTGACAGTCACCACTGATAAGCTACCACTAAATATTGTAGAAACTTAATTTGCTGTAAAGTTGCTTTGCAATGATTTGTATCGTGAAAAGCGCTGTACAAATAAACTTGAATTGAATTGAATTGAATTGAATTGATTGGCAGAGGCCTGTAAACAGGTCTGGAAGCAGAGACTGTGGTGAGCAGTTCTTGTTTACCTAATTTGGTTCTTAGTTCTATCTATTTAAAAGTTTAGTAGTTTAATCTAATTTAATCAGTGTTTGTCTTGTAGTCTGGTATTGTTATAATGTAGCACTGTGGTGCTGCAGGTGTTCATGCTGTATATGGTTGAAAAGACAATAAAGCCACTCTGACACTGAGCAGCAAGAATGAGTCCCTACTGGCTAAACCAAAGCACCTCAAGGGCACGGCCACACAGCTCTGGATCAATGAGAACACACTGTCATCAGTACAGCCATGACTGTGGGACTGTGGGAAAGCAGTAGGAATGAAAATCAAGGACCTTTTTCCTTTTGTCGCTGTGCCACAAGCACACACATGTAATATGTGAATACACACATATACTAACATTTCTGCCCTGATCCTGAGACTTAAGTAATATTTGTATGAGAGCTTGACAGCAGTATAAGCCGACCACCATCAGAGCCTCAGAAACCACAGTAAATGAAGGTTATTGCACAGCGGGAAGTCATCTCTGGGTTCCTATGGAAACAGGTGAGCGGGCTATCATGCTATTAAAAGCTGAAGCACAGGTAACATTAGCTCAAATGAGTCAAGAGCTTTGTAATGCTGCTTCCTGTCATTTCAAAAGGGAGATTTTTTAGGGCATACAAAAAAGCATATCAAAACAATTTCATACTGCATGGAAAAATAAATTAGGAGGACATAAACAACTCCCAAACAGCATTTGTAAATATTTCACTCTGAAGATGACTGATGGACAGAGAAAGAGGAAATGCTGATGAATGCATGCCCATAAAGCAACTCTGCTACTGCACCAGCAATTTATTTCTAAACACTAGAGATTAATATTTTAGTCAAGTCTAATCTAATACATATAAAAATAGTTAGTGATTACTTACACTAAAATGCAAGTGAAAAATACTGAGTATGCATTTTTTTATTCACTAAATGCGTGTTTGCAAGCTGTTTGAGAGGCGGCTGTGCACGCTTTGGCTGAGAGCGCATTGAAGACCGTCTCAGAGAGTGCGCGAGTACGTTATGGGTTAAAATAGCTTGAATGTTTAAATTGGCATGACTTAAAAAGATGTGCAAATGACAATTCTGTCAACTGTCCGAAACACAGGCTAGTCTTGTATTGCAGCATGCAGCTCGCTTGCAGAGCAAACTCAACATGGATATTATGGAGGCCATTTGCGCATTTTGAGAGAGTGGGAGAAGACGTGGTACCACTCAATCCCCATCAATCACACTGTTTGTGAAATTCCGTCTCACAGTTTTAAAATGACTGTTCTGCTCTGATAATCTGTTTGGATTCAACCTACATGCTATAGTGCATAAATGGTAGCTGTAATTTCGCGCTTTATAATCACGAAACCTGTGGGAATGTGTAGAATTATGCACAATGCAACAATGCGCTGAAACATTGCATATTCTTTTACAGGACGTTGTCTCATTATAATTTTATGTAGCCTATATGACAGATTTGTTTTGCACATGTTGCCCTTAATGGTACCTTCCTTTTCAAAGTGATTTAAGCAATCGCGGTACTGCGGTACGCCATGAGAGTACCGTGGGAGGTGTATTGCGGTTTGTCGGTTCGGTTTGAATATTGTTACACCTAGAGATGCATCGATTGCAATTTTCTTGGATGATTCCGATTTCCGATTTTTTGGAAGTGTGACCTGCCGATACCGATTTTTGCCGATTCCGATTTTCTTTCTAAGAACTATAATTGACAGCATGTACAAACAAAAATCTATGCAAATTTCAATGCAAAAATTATTTACAAAATAAAAGAAATTATTAAACATTACAATTCCCCCAATCTGGACTAACATTCAATGAAACAGAGTGATTTGTTACCAGACGATATATGTTCATTGTTCCACAGAATACACGTGTGCGGGGAGAAATTATGTTTAAAAGCAATCTTCCAGGATTCTAGGGCTTGTTTATGAAAATTTGACAGTTTAATAGGTAACTTACTGCACTTAAAGTTACAGGACAATAAAAATGTAAGGCCACTGCAACGTTTGAAGAATTAGGGATCCAAAACCAGGGTAACTCATTATTAGATAAACCATTCTTGATCCAGTTCATTTTGAAAGTCTGGTTAATGACATTAAAATCTAAATTCTTAGGAATAAGACAGATGAGACCTTGTTTCATTGCTTCCGCCAATTCGCCATTGTTTAAACACAAAAAAATTATTCTTGCCAGTAATTGAAATGAAGCAAACAATTTAAATAAAGTATATTTAAAAAAGTATAAAATAATTATTATTATTCCGAATTACGCTTTCTCAACATGAACGTAATGAATCCGAAACCAACCTGATCAAATTACATAAACTATACCTAATTTGTTGCAGTAAAGCGCGAATGCAGATGTTGCGCATGCGCATATTAGATTTTTTTTTTCAACTGAAGGCGGCAAATCGACTAGGGCGCGACGGCGGTGACTCAACGGTAGCAAGGAAGATTAATGAAGAACAGATGAGGAGATTATACAAGGTAAGATATTTTCTTCATTTATAATTGATGTAGACTTAAACATAAACAATTTTTATTATTTGATCGATCTTGATTTACCTTAACTGCCCTAATACTATGCAATAATATGACAGTGTTACCTTGAAAATGTGAAATTAATGTTTGATGTTAAAAGTATGGTTCCTTGTTGATCCCTGTTACTTGTGGGCACACAAAACTAAAAAGTCAAACATGAGTCATAACCACTTGAAGATTCAATTTAGAAGGATTCATGAAACTGCAGAAAACAGTTGCCTTTATTTGTTAAGTACTGCATTACAGTATGTCTTGCTTTCATGCTTTTTTTTTTTGGTCAGATTGGATGTTACTTTTGACTCATGGAGCAATTACAACGCAATAAATGTTTGAAAATGTAACACGTTTTGACCATTTATTTAATAGAATTAAAAAAATTTAAATTGGATGGAAAATTGACATCTAATTGAATTACATAAGTTTTTACTTTTGGGGTTAAATATTTTTTTTGAGCGTATGTTTATAAATGGTAATTTTATTCCCTAACCTTATTAAATGTGTCATCTTTCACATCAAATTCTTACTTTGTTTCAATTAATTCAGTTAGAATAATAAGAAACTGTAGAGTTGTTACCATTCAAATGAAATCAGTATTAACAAACTACATCTTTCCACTGCAGAGGAAGCAGAAGCTGCATCTGAAGTGGCATTAGATGCATTTTACACAGTTTGATGAAGCTGAGGTGCCATAAATGCATTTACACAGCAAAATTTCAAATGCATAAATAATTTAAGATTAATGTTTTACATATTTTTATAAACATACAAATAAATGTTGAAAAAATGCAATGATACTTTTAAATATGACTAAACCACCAGTAGGTGGTGGCAAATGTCTGTTTTAATGAGTGAGTAATTTATTCATTCGTTCAACCAATTCATTCAAATGGCTGATTCATTCAGAAATGAGGCAAGTGACTGTCCTTATGAATGGGCCACTGAATCATTGACTCACTCGATTCGTTTAAAAACGTGGATTCATTCAGTAACGAAACACCGCTGTGTGCTGCTCGGAGACACACAACAGTCCTGCTGTGGCTTTGATCGGAACTATTTTCATCAGCGAAATTGAGCTGAAACAGTCAATATTTTGTCTAAAATCTAAAGTCG
>NW_015670979.1:692805-706707 GCF_001515625.1 Sinocyclocheilus rhinocerous | reverse complement strand
CAGTATGCATCTATAAATTTCTGTGAGTTACTTTGTGTGTGCTGTAGGGCTGGGCAATATGTCAAAAATATATTATCGATAATCGCCTTTAAAAATATCGCGATATCCGATAATATCGTCTACCTAAGCCCCATCTCCACCACGCCCCGCCGAGACAATGATTGTAAGAATGATAAATGCATGCTGATGTCATATAATAATGTCCTGAATAAAATATGCCTATTTTCTGATGTTTCTCTTTCTTTTTGGCATTATCACCTGTGTAGACACATTTCATGATGTAAGTTTAATTTCCTTAATTATAACAATTGCAGCATTGTTTTTAATCTGGCGGTGATTGTAAGAATGATAAATGCATGTTGATGTCATATAATAATGTCTTGAGTAAAATGTGCCTATTTTCCGATGTTTCTCTTTCTTTTTGGCATTATCACCTGTGTAGACACATTTCATGATGTAAGTTTAATTTCCTTAATTATAACAATTGCAGCGTTGTTTTTAAACTTGTAGTCAAGCTATAACGTATTTGATATTTATCATGTATGACTAAAATCATGCAGGGATTAAAAACGAATTCTGAGCAAAAACGTTAAGGTTTTTTTTTCCCTTTCTGGTAGCCGGAGTTCAGAGGTCTCTTTTGGCCCGTTTTTAACGAAATAAAAAGAACTGCTTTATTTATTTAGAAGCAGGGTAATTTAAATGTAATTTTTGTATTGTAATTTTTATAATTTTATTTTATTAATCAAAATACAACGCCCACTGTAATGGTCACTTAGAGCATTTACGGTAATTCGAGGTAGAATGAGAACTGTGCATGTGCATAAAGTGTGCGTGTCTGGAAGAGAATGAAAAAGGTGAGCAGGAGAACAGATAACCGCTCTACCGACCTTGTAATCTTTTCCTTTTATTTTCCTGTTTTTGTTTGTGACCTAAGTTGAATGTTTATTTGTATCCATTCTCTCACTCCACCCCCCATGTATGTGGACGAGTGTGACGATGTTTAAGTCGTTTTATTAAACCCGGGGAAAATCTGCCAGCTCTTGCCTCACGTGCATCATTTCCTCGAGCTCTACACATTTGTTTTTCTCTCTGGGCAACAACATTTCAACTCTGCGTTACACCACAATATAATATTCAGTGATGGGCTGCCGAAACTCTGAACACGTGCATGTTGAGGGGCGAGCTGAGAAGCGTACTAATGTCTTCATCCGTTTGCAACAAAACTTTATAGTTTTGTTGCAAATTAATTAAGAATTTATAGTGCTATATCGCAACTTAATTAAACTATTATATTGTATACACGGTTTAAAAAATCTGTAAAAATATTGCACTGAAATGTGCGCTGAAGTAATTTGCGTATTTTAATTATATACGTTATATTATATTATATATAATTATATATATATTATATTATTTAATCGTCCTACATCGCTGCAGAAGTACCGACCCAGTGTTTACAAAGTGAACGTGCAAAGAAGGTCAAACGCCCTTTACAAAAAACGGTAAAACAGCGATGTAGGACGATTTAGAACGATTTTGAAGTTGGAGGAGAAAATGAGATGGGAGTTTTTCGACCTACCCTAACTGTTTCGAATGGGACTGCACTGAGTATGCATGCGCATTACAGAGCTACACAAGACAAGCCTTTGAGGTTAAAAAGTATATAATTTTTATTCTTTTTTAGAAAATGACAGATCGTTTAGCTAGATAAGACCCTTCTTCCTCGTCTGGGATCGTGTAGAACACTTTGAAGCTGCACTGAAGCTGCAATTTGGACCTTCCACCCAGTGAACCCCACTGAAGTCTACTATATAGAGAAAAACCCTGGAATGTTTTCCTCATAAACCTTAATTTCTTTTCGACTGAAGAAAGAAAGACATGAACATCTTGGATGACATGGGGGTGAGAAACTTATGAGGAAATTTTAATTCAGAAGTGAACTAATCCTTTAAATAAATATTCAGAAACACATGCAGTGCTACTTTTTGTCTTTTTTCTGTTTAACATTTATTAAACTGCAGATCAAAATAGAATAAGCCTATACCCTAAATAAGGATAAATTATAGCATCTCCAAAATAATCGCATACACAGATGCACGTTGCCATTACAGTAGTCAGCGCCGAACAACAGGCAAATAAAATATAAAATGTGGTTACAAAAGTGATTCAGTCAAGATCAGTGAGGGATTTTCTTTTCTTTTGTTCTTTGATTAACATTAATGACTGGCGGCAGCGGCTGCTGTCAATTAACTTATAAAATACACCCTTGTTTTCTTTCTCAACTCTTTACGTTCATTCAAGACATAACCGATTGTATTTATGGGATATTTTGATATAATTCTGTGTGTATTTGTCCATTCAAATGTGTAAGAATGCGAGAAAGAGAACTCAGTCCAGTGTTCGCGTATATAAGAGGTGGCTTTTGTGCGTGCGCTTTGTGTGTGTGTGAGCAGCACAGAAAACAGAGCGCGGGAGCAGAAATGAGTTCTATTTCGTCTTCTTGCAGTTGAATCTTTTGAAATCACAATAAATGCCCATACAGAAATCGAGAAGCAGAATCGAAATGTAATTTTATAACAAGTAATTTGATTCCTGACCTTGATTCGGATCTGATTTCCGAAATTGGAATAGCTTTTCGATTCCTAACCCCCTACTAAATTATTTCATTCTTGCATGCAAAAAGACCTGTATAGTGACTATGGGGCTATGTAAAATATTTTTTTGCAACTTACTAGGTTTATCATTTGTCATTTTTTTCCCGATAGTATCGATAATCGTCTGTTACCTGACTGTTGACATCAACATCGGATACTTACGAGACATCGTCGATATATGATAATACCGTCATATCGCCCAGCCCTAGTGTGCTGTCTCTCTCATACATTCACTCAGGCTGTGCAAGCCTCATCTGGCACGTCATAAATACATCATAAGTCGCCGTTTACACTGAATGCAATTAAAATTAGAATCATTAATGTTTACACGCGACTGTGAGTGTGCGCGTGGCTGTGACATCATTCCGGCGCCCCTGGCAATAAAAGGATCGGCTCGGAATCGGCAAGACGTGAGACTGACCGGCCGGTCACCGATCCGGGCTGGTCATGCAAAAAATTGTCCGATTCCGATCACTGGCTGGTCAATCGGTGCATCTCTAGTTACACCCCTAATATATATATATATATATATTTATGTGTGTGCGCGTGTGTGTGTGTGTGTGTATTCTTATGCTCATCAAGGCTGCATTTATTTAATCAAAAATACATTAAAAAAACAGTAATATTGTGAAATATTTTTGCAATTTAAAATTATGGTTTTCTATTTTTATATACTTTAAAATTTTATTTATTCCTGTGATGTAAAGCTGAATTTTAAGAATCATTACTCCAGTCTTCAGTGTCACATGATCTCTCAGAAATCATTCTAATATTATGATTTATTATCAATAGGTAATTGATACAATTTTTATTTATTGACAATTATGTCTTAAATTATGATGGTAGAAGTAGTGTCAGAGTGAGCAGAGAAGTTTTATTCTTCTTCAGCTTCTCGAAAATAAGAAAATATACTCTGCCAGCACAGAGGTCACAGGGACACACTGATACCGGTCTGATAAACTACCACATTTGTTTTAGTGCTTTGCTAGAATTTCACCCAGAGGGATGCATTACTCTTAACAAGGTGCAAATATACCAATAAGAACTGAAATATTGCCACACTCGGATGCAGCTGACAGCACACACAATCATCTCTCAACACCTCAAAGTCATGTAATCCACACTGGCACACCAGCAATTATCACGCATTCAGATGTAACGGTGAAATGTAGGTGAGAGATTCAGTAGGAAAGTATCTGTCATTGGTGCTTACAGCAGACAAAGCCACAAAGGAAAATCAATCTGCGTATTCTAAATAGTGTTTTCACTAGTACATCCGTACTACACACCTCAATGCACTGAAAACTCACACGCTGTCTTTATTTTGTCAAGGTCAGCTTAAGCCTCTTCTACCTTCTTGACCTTTTATTTATTTTCTTCTAACTTCCGTTCCCCAGTGCAGTGCCTTGAGCACATGGCCTCACGAACAATACCTACTTGTGTTGCAGAGAAAAACAACAACCGGGTAAGCTGGAGTAATCCAGCGTCACAAGACCATGCTGGAACTGAGCTCGCTGCTAAGGCTGAATGAGGCAAGGGCTTGACCTCTAACCCTGGATCCTGCATCCCGCATGCCATAATCCATTCAGAAAGCCAAACCATCAGATTCACTCAATTCAACATAAATGTCAATGTATCTACTTAAAGGGATAGTTCACCCAAAACTGAAAATTACCCCATGATTTACTCACCCTCAAGCCATCCTAGGAGTAAATGACTTTCTTCTTTCAGATGAATACAATTGGAGTTATATTAAAAAATGGCCTGGCTCTTCCAAGCTTCATAATGGCAGTGAATTGTGGTCAAGATTTTGAAGCCCCAAAAAAAAAAAAGAGTCGATCCATCATAAAAAGTACTATATCCATATTTAAAACTTTATAAACCATAATCTTTAGTTTTCCTTCACTGTAAACAAAACTTGATTCTTACGAGACTAGCATATTCTCACCAGAGCTTAAGTAGCGTCTACATAAAAAAAAAAATTTTTTTTAAAAAAGGATAAAAAAAAACAAATTACGTGTATATTCACATTCAGAAAGAATGATTCATAGGAATGGCCTTTGAAAATACATTTATGACATTGCGTCATATTGAACACAAATTAAAGAACAATATAATATTAATGACAGAAAGGCCATTAGCTTCCACTAATGAGGTGAGCTGGTTCACACTGTGCTCACTGCATTAACCATCAATTAAACACAGACACCAGGAACTGCCACACAACAGCCCTTCCACAACTTTCACAACTTTAAAAGGACACTTGTGGGCTCTGAAAAGCTCTCAACCTTTCTCACATACACAAACACTGGAGTGCTCAAGCAAGAACTTTGTCCTATCGACCTTAGCCAGGGTAGACAGCATATTTAACGGCACACAAAACATCCATAATGCATAAAAAAAACTCCAGCCCTTTCGTGTCAACATCAACATAGAGGAAATGTCTTTGGGTCACAAACTGCCAGTTTAGAAACAGTTATATGCCACTCAAAAATACCATTACATACAATACTAGCATTACATAACTTAAATATACTTTTAGTGTTAAATCTGTGTCTCTAAACCAACGTTTCCTGGAGCAAGCAACATACGTTTTTCTCACTTTTTTCACTGACCAGTGGCATGGGATAAACGTGGTTTTAAATTTAGCCTATATAATGTACAAACAGATGTTTTACTGTTTAACTAACCATCTTTGGCAACCATATAAAGAAGTCTTGTTTGGACATGCAAAATTACATTTAAACAGTGTTATTATTTTAGTATTATTTATGTACTATTATAGTTTATTTATATTTGAATTAGCTGTTATTTTTATAATTTCAGTTTTCTTTTTAATTTTGGTTTAAGTTTGAGCAATTTTCTTACAAAAAAATCAGCTTTTGTCAGTTTTATTAGTTTAATTTTTTTTCTATTTTTATTTAGCGAATAATTCGGACTGAAAATCAGTCTTGCAATAATGTCAAACTCATAAAAATGATCATGCATTATTTCTTTCTCATTCATTACAGTTCTAGTGGTTAATATTTCAGTTAAGCTTAATTTTTAGTATTTTGTTTTCTTACTGAAATAATTGTGCTTTTGCAATTTTTAATTAGTTTATTTTTTTCTATTTTTATTTAGCTATTCGCTATTAATTTTTATTGCAGTTTTAGATTTAATAAATTAAGTACTTATTTTCAGTTAGTTGCAAAGTCACTTCACTTTTTAAGTTTAATTTTTTTTCATCTAATGTCTACATTTTTCAGCTTTATTTCAATTAATAAAGTTTTTAATAATTTCCGTTTTAGCTAACAATCATTTCACTTCAAAGAGAAAGGAAAAATTGAAATCGCATCATATGACCCCTTTAATAATTTTAGCCAACAATACTGCATCTAAGTGACCTTGAAATCCAATCTGCATGTTCAAAATAAAAAGTAAAAAAAAAAAATACCATCAACCGCATATTTGACATTAGGCCAGATTTTCAGGCATATCTTTGTGTTTTACATACTAATATTGGAACAAAAGACTAAACACTAAGAGACACAAAGTGAGAGATTGTACTTCCGCCAAATGTGTTTGCCAGAAATTGTCCTTCTTGGGAGACACACTGGAGTGTTTGAAGATCTGCATTCTGGGCTCAATATGAGCCCTACGCATTTTCTGAACAAGAAAAAAGCGAAACATAACATTTTTCTGTAATACGTTTACCCATGACTTTAGATCGGATACCCGCGGGCAGTCAGAGCTGCTATGAAAATTCAGACCACTGCAACAACGCTTTCTACCCTTTATCGATGTGGAATTAAATGCTAGGCTGGTTTGTAGTGAGTGGAGACAGAACAAATCGAGGTGAATTAAGGAACATTGAGCGAAGGTGCTCAAGCAACAGAAGTTCAAATCCATCTCTACCATACCTACAGTGGTAAAAATACCAAAATAAAACTTAAAAATATACAGTAGAAAGCTTGTGCTAGGAACAGACTCAACAAACCCACTTTTTTGTGAGAGTCGTCCATTCAATGGGGTGAAAACATGACCACATATCTCCAGCAAATGTAGCGACACTTCAAATGTACCAAGTGATAATGAGTCAAAGATCAGCATTCCAGCCCACAAAGCCGACTCAAATCCTCTTGTCCGGCTTATCTTTCCCTTCCAACCGACAGCCCTGTGCTCTCCACACCATAACCAACATAATGTGGGTCCTAAATAACCCTCTTGAGCTGTTTATTCCCCCAGCATGCAGCACAATGGCTCTGTGGTGCTGGAAACAAGAGTCTGAAAGCTTTTCCTCTCCTCTGCTGCCTCTGTTCCTCACTCTTGTTCTCTCTCCTGAACCCTCCCCTTTCTGTGTCTCTCTCTACTGCCCTCTCTTTTCCAGTCTAACGCCAGACAGAGTGAGTCAGAGTGCCGAATACGCCAGAGGGCATGTTGGAGGACAGACTCTTCACCGGCGGAAGCTTTTACTGGCCCAGACTGAGCTGGAGCCCACTGCAAGACCTTGTGGCAGTCAGGGGGGGGATTTGCATGAACTCTGAAGGGGAATTTAGAGGGTTGGTCCAAACAAGAAACACAGCATGAGGCCAAAAAGGGGGGGAAAAAAGAGGGAAAGACACAAATAAAAAACTGTTAAACCATGGCAATAGAGTGCTGCAGGGATGACGTATTATTGTAGTCCAAACCAGAAGTTAGCATCACTCTGGTTCCCTCCACAAAAAGCCAATAGGATTTTCCATTGATCTTTGGATTATTACAGAAAATAAACTCTGTGACCAAAAGAACTCTATTATTTTTAAAGGTTTTTAAGATAATCATCACAAATTAACATAACTTTTATGATTTGTAAAAATGAATGAATTTAGATGTAAAAACTAAAATAGGCTATAAACAAACTACACTTTATGGTCACCATCAAGAGTGATGCAAGAGTGCGAGTATAAACACACAGCCACTTGCTAGCAACCATTTTTTTCAAGATGCTTAAAAGTGTAAAAAATAAAATCACAAGTTGGGTATTACTGATGTATTTTATGTTGTAAAATAAAACATGAAAAGTTTTTTTGTTAGCCATAGACCTTAATTCAGGCATTTGACCAAAAACCTATTCAGAAAAATCCATTGACTTCGGAATGAAGTGCAATGGGAACTGAAAAAATTCACAAATGCTAACTCATTTCCAGCAGCACTCAATAGAAAATATAAAGATTGTCCCATATTTAAATTTTTTTCTATCACATCATAGTAGCACAATGGTAATACAAAAACAGCCCAATTTAGTACTACAGTCCATTCAAAAAATCCTGTATGCAAATTGTTGGTGTTATCTTGAATCTTTAAAACCCTTGAAAAGATCTGATATTCAAAACATTCGATTAAGATCTGATATTTAAAAGATTAACTTGCTATTGTGCCATGACATCTGTCCTAAACAGTCTTTACCAATTGCATAGATACAAAAAATAAAAAAATAAATAGACAAAATTATATTTAAAAAAAGATAACCTATTTCCTGCAATTTCCACATCCTGTCAATACGCACTGTTGTCCACTTATCTTAGATATTACACAAAAGTATTGTGGGTTAAATTCTTAGATCCACTAAATTGCACCACAGAGATGAATAAAGCTGCATTTTATTGTATTGCATGACTATTTACCTCAAGTTTGAATGATTTTGTAGGGTGCCATAAGTTTGTTAAAATTTCCAAAGGGTGCCGCGACTAAAAAAAGGTTGGGAAACACTGACCTAGATAATACACTACTCTCATATCGAACCACTTTATAAAACAGATCAATTCCAGCTGCAGAAAGCATTTATATTTCTTTTAATATAATGATATTTTTCAGGCTAACACAGTCACATAGACCCCCATAAAGCAGAGTGCTTAGATAAAACAAAAATACCAACTGGGGCAAAACATCATCGGAGCCTGCTTAATTCTGTCCACATAGCATACCATGCTGCTTTTAGCAGGTGCAGGCACCGGGCAGACAAAAAAACTAGGCCAACATGAATTTCATATGACTCTCACCAAGTACAAGAAAGATGTGCATGGTGTGTGGTGGGGGATTGGGGCGGGTGGAGTGAAAAATCGGCAAATCCGACATCATATGCAGTGTGGTGGAGTATGCAATTGGCTGCAATATAGGCAGTGTGTGTGTGTGTGTGTGTGTGTGTGTGTGTGTGTGTGTGTGTGCGCGTGTCCAACCCAGACTCTAGAGTCAGCGAAACTCTTTGCAGCAGAAAAATGGAGCTTGTACATGATCACAGCAGGCGTGTAGCCGCCCCTCACCCTGGTCTCGTTCACAAACAGACACACATACTAGCATCTACATACGTGTGCAGAACACAAAATGAATCTGAGCACCTGGCTTCTCTATCCGATAGCATCTCCCTATGCACACGCTTGTCATTTATTGTGTAAATGTACCACTGGTTAGGCAAAGAAACACAAAAATCACTCTACCAGCAGCGAAAGCATCTAGACACATGCATGTGAACGCGGGCACTTCTCCTTGAACAGTTTGACAGTAGGACTTAAAAGCCTATTTTTTCCTTGCTGCCCTTTTCTATAATAGATCTGTTGCTGTCTGGAACATGCTGATGGAGAAATGAACCTCTTTTTTGAAAAGCACCGAATTAAATAAATATGACCTTTTAGCAATGCTTCTGAGGAGATAGACATCTAGTCGTACCTGCACTGATGTGCTACACAAACAACACACACACTCACAAGAGACAGAAAAACAAGCCAATTTGCATCAAATGCCTTTGTGTTAATGTAGTAAGACAGGTACTGTAGATGTGTGTAACCTAGAAGAGAGGGAAAAATGCGTTTGTTGTTTTGGTGTGGTGTCTGAAAAGGAGGGTGTGGTTTGTTAGATGCTGTACAGCTCTGAGATTATGGTTGGGTAAAATATACATTTTCTGATTAATTGTGATTCATTTGAACAATCTTGATATCAATCATTAAAATCACAAGATTCTCACAGTGGCATGAAGTGTGAACACTGTAGTTCAATTCACAAGCTAGTGTGGTCTAATTCATGAACAAATGACTTTTTGATCCAGTCCTTTTGATGAATCATTCAAAAAGACTCCTTTACTCATTGAATTCATTGATTTAAGTTAGAAGGTCCCTGTAGAATTTACAGCAATAGCTGAAAAAGAATTTCTTTCACATACAAGCAAAATCCTAAATGATAAGCTAATAATACTTTAAAAGAATATTTTTATTCAGCAAGGATGCATTAAATTGATCAAAAGTGACAGAAAAGACTTACTGACTTGAAAACATATATATTAAATAAATGCTGTTCTTTTCAACTTTCTACTGAATCCTGAAAAATATATAATGGTTTCCACAAAAATACTAAGCAGAACTGTTTTCATCATTGATAATAATAAAAAAAAATTCTTGAGCAAATCAGCATATTGGAATCATTTCTGAAGGATCATGTGACACTGAAGACTGGAGTAATGATGCTGAAAATTTAGCTTTGTCATGACAAGAGTAAATTACATTTTAAAATATATAATATGAATAAATTACAATTAAATTGTGTGAATATTTCACAATATTACTGTTTTTGCTGTATTTTTGATCAAATAAAAGCAGCCGTGAGCATAAAGCTGCAATTTGGTGAGTTGTTTACATCTATATGAAGTGTATTTTGAGCTCTGATTTTCTTCTCAGAACGTCTCATTTGGTGCAGAACAGCATATCCAACTCATACCTGCTGATCACAGCTTCTAAGAGGCTTGCAATGTGTGGACGTACATGACATTCCTGCCAAAACTGGATGTCTGAGCTAATAGTGACAACTTTGTTCACTATCTGGGACAAGAAAGAGTTTTATCCAACTTATCTGGAGATTTGATTGTGACATTGCAGTTTCTTTGACCTGGAAAATAACAACTTGCAAAACAACCAAACCCTGTTACGTTTCATTCACGGCGCAACAGCAGTTAATTAAAAAATGAAAACATGAACAGCTTTAGCAATGAACGCACTACAATATAAGCATTTGTATTTTAAAATTTCAATCATTTCAGCAGAAGCAGGAGCTTTGTTATCAGATGTTCAGAGAAATGGCATGACAAAGACTTGTCTACTCAGGAGTCAGAATCATTCCATTCTATTCAGTTTATCATTTTCTTTTTTGATTGTTTTTTTTAAGCTTACTCCAAGTATTTGTGCCCCGCATCTAGCCAAAAGAGATTTGGATTATTCATGAAGAAATTGGGCACCAAGTGGTACACAGAGTGTGCATATAACCCATTACATTGCCTTTAGCAAAAAATGCTTCAACTACAAAAAGGTTCAAACAGGTCTGTTCTTTACCACCATGCTGTCTGGCCTCTGAGTCTGTTCTGACCTTGCAACAAACACTCCCAGGGGTCTAAGTGTGAGACATGTTCAGGAGAACCACATGAAGAAACACTTTTCTTGATCTATAGGTTACAGTCTAATTATAATATATAGATTGCCATACATAACTTTCACAGACAGAAAACCTTTCGGATTTATTCACCTTTGATTTGTGTGCTAAACCTCAAAACTTTCCACCTCATCAAACCATTAAAAGGCAGGCAAAATAACTACCCATTGAGATGTAGATTAACTGAATAATGGTATACATACCTTAGTATAACATTAATGGCTGTGTAGCATTTGACTAACTTTATTTTCCAATGGACAGCTGTCAGCAACAAAGAAGTGTGGAATGATTCAGTTGAAATACGCTCCATATGGTACATGTTTCACTTACAGTACACTGAGGTTAGAATTCTGCTGCCGTCAAACACAAGCAAATTTATGATAGTCTCTGACTCAAAAATCTAACTTCAGTGTCAGATTCTGGGCTCTCATCCAGAAAGATCGGGGAGAGAAGCGTTCCCAGTGTGGAGAAGCTTGACGATAGACAACACCAACTTATCTGTTTTGAAACAGCTCTGCAATAGCATTCAGATTACATTCACAGAGACTCTCATTAGCAGAGATAAGAGTCGCGCTCGTGAAGCTTCATAAAGGAAGGCCCTGGACACTGAAGCACTGCCAGAACTACGTCACAATGGGACACTGAATCCAAAATTGGCAGGAAATTAAGCTACAGTTCTAAAATTACGCTACAGTTCTTTTCTTAAACCCTCTTCTTTCATAACAGCCTCTCAATATGAAAAGCTCTTATGAAAGGGGGTACTGCCCAAGTTGCCACCATATCAAGTGGAACGTGGCAGCTGTTTTAAATCCAAACAAAAGGTCAAGATGAAAACCGTGGGAAAGGAGTGAGGATGATGTTTGTGCATTTAGCCCAGACCGAGGAGGAATCTGCTGACATTTTTAGCATTTTCTGCACTGATGTTATGAGAATATGGATTAAAACATGGTGAAACGTGCTAAAATAAGATGAGATCTGAGACTGATCTAGCCCAAAGCCATAAAGTATATAATATAACTATAAAGATAACTATATATAGTTATCGTGTGGATATTAATATGGGACAGCGACAAAAAACAAACCTCAGCAAAATCTCGAAACAACATACATTTGGCAAAAACATTACAGTGCAGAGCTCTGACACTAATAGTTCAGCTTTTTGAGAAAACGTTGGATGCAAATATCAGTGGCCAGTGGCCATGGTGTGGACAGGAAGTGCGGAAGTGCTAAAAGCCCCCAATCGCGCTCGCCATGGGCAGCTAACAGGCCACTGCTTTAACAGGAAACATGTCAAAATAAGCATGACGGCAGTGAGGTTATGAGGGAAATACGCACCATTCAGTAACAGGAGAGAAAAACTTCATGATTATACCAATGGAAAAATGGGAACATGGGAAGTACATAGAACATTCTCTTGAACTACAATCAATAAAAGCGTTATAGCTCAAGTTAACAAATATTGCAGTAAATCTGCACATCAGGCATAGTCAGTGTAACATGATTTTAATCAATGCCTGTGTCCTTGCTTTATGTCCATCTGCCTGAGGATAAAATATGGACACAGCAAGCTGTGAGACCTGCCGATGCTCAGCCTCGTCCTTCCACATACTGTGTGAGGTTACACAGTTCTTACAGACAACTTCATGACAGAAAACCATGACTTTGTGTGTGTACATCAACATAAACTTTTTGTGAATACACTTTAAAGCTGATTACATTATGTATCAAATCGTTGTTTATGTTTTGATTTTTAAATCAAACCTAACTCAGGTCAGAAGCATTAAGAGGCTACCAGGTATTCTTCAGACATGTTGAGCCCTGATGTTTATTTAGGAAAACTCAAATAATTTTCTGTCTAGCAAAAAATCCCCATACACTGGTGATAAAAAAAAAAGCAATCCTGCTTGTACTTGGACTGATCATGTTTACATCAAAAGTACTGATTATCTGACTTACTGCATATATAAAATTCTTCACAGAACTGTCAAGTAAAGAATTGTGTGCCTGAATACGATTCATAAAGCACTTTTATTGAAGAAAAGAGTGGCCCTTGCACCTTGTTATGAATGCAATCTATCATTATACATTGCTCACAAAGCATTCTCTGTGTCAGACTGAAAGTATGGATCACTTCCATCTACATAACTAATGATTGAAGTCAATGATGACGAATGCCAGAAGCTGCACCCTGCCTTTGGCTCTAATGAAACCGCCAGGTTTAATGAAATTCCTGTCTCAAGGTCTTCACAAAGACAGATGTTACAACTCAAGCAATTTACATTTAAACAGTAAGTTTGGGCATACTGAAGGACAAATCTTTTTGTTACAGCAATAGCTTCTAGTTATGTCACAGACGATTAAAAAAATTATTTGCCATTTGCTAGTAATGGGGAGGAACTTTATCATTGCAGAGAGGGTCTGATTGGACAAAACTCTTTGTAGTGTAAGGTGAGTCAATATTTTTGATACAGTTTTCCGAAGAAATTTTAAATGCATACACTACTTTCAAATGTTTGTTTGTAGGGATGCGCCGATCCGATATTCATATCGGGTATCGGCTCCGATAGTGCCATTTTTCTCGGATCGGGTATCGGTCAGAGAGGGCCGATCCAAATCCGAGATTTTATTTTTTATTTTTTCCCGATTGTGCGAATACTTCTGAAGCCATACGATAGCTTAATGTGAGCGCACTTTATTTGGCCTTCCGGAAGTAGATGCAATTAGGAATCATGTTAAGATTTATTTACAACAGAACAGCACAACCCAACCCAGATGTTCGAATTTGTGCAACGCATTTTATGGACAACAGTTTTTTGAA